>NW_026897036.1:0-27999 GCF_033153095.1 Gastrolobium bilobum | reverse complement strand
TTAAGTTTAGATTTGAATCATGACGTTATTATTTGTAATTTGTATATTTGCCTTATTCATTTTTTTTACAGCTATTCATTTTATTTATAAGAAGAGTCAATCATTGACACACTAGATTAGTTCGGTAAAAATTCTATTACGAATTTACCATCCCCTCTCTTTGGGTTTAAAAAAGGAACATTTTTCTCAGTCTACACTATTTCGTAGAATTGGGATTTCGGTTTTATTCCCTTTTTTCTTAAATTCCTATTTGTCATTTATGCAATTCGAATCACAATTTTTTATTCACTAATCCTTGCAAATGAAAAGACTACCATGAAAAGGCTACAAACACTATATATGGGAGGCAATTTTAAATTGTGTTTGTGAGAAATAAAATAAATCAAATGAGATGTCTTTGGGTAGATCTCAAAAAGTTATGTGGAATCAAAAAAAGAATTATCTGATTTGGATACCCGAGTCAAAAGTTATGGCTTTCAGAAGTTTTTTGATTAAATTATTTTTTTTTTTGGAAAAAAGTATGACACGTGTCAACACCAGATGAAAGACGCCTCATTGGGACGTCTTCCCCTAGGGTGAGACGCCTCACTGGGGCGTCACATTTTGGGCGTCACAGTGTGCAATAAATTAGTTATTATTTTAATATATTAATTTGTATAGCTTTTTATTTAGAGTTAATAGTCAAATTAGTTTTCAAAATATATTGAAACTATTGTAATAGTTATTGAAAAATGAAAATTATAATTAAGAAGTAGATCATCTCATATTTAATTGTATTTATTTCTCTCTTCATAAACGTGTAATAAGTAAAACAAAAAACAAAAAAGGGTGTGGATACCTCTTCTAGTGTGAGGCCATAACTCACAAGGCATTCACGTCTAATTTAGGCGTGACTTGTCTGATGTTGACACGTGACACAAAAAAGTCAACTTACAAACCGTAAAACTTTGGAAAGCCATAACTTTTGACTCCAGTATACAAATCAGGTAAAAAAAATTTATTTAACAAAACTTTTCGAAATCTGCGCAATGACACCTCATTTGACATATTCTATGTAATGTCCCACATCGGTTGGAGAGGGGAATGAAGCATGCCTTATAAGGGTGTGGCCCTGGACCGGTGTGTACTAGTGTGTCCCACATCGGTTGGAGAGGGGAATGAAGCATGCCTTATAAGGGTATGGATACCTCTTCTAGTGTGAGGCCTTTAGTTTTCTTTTCTTATACCCATTAGTTCCTTTTTTATTTTCTTTTAAATGTATTTAGTTTTTTCTTTCTCTTAGGCAGACATAATTTAAATGGTTTTAAAGGAAAAGTCATAAATTAGAAGGATGTAACTTTCAATACGGTTCCATAAAAGTCATAAAAAAGTTATATATTTTTAAATTATTTTTTATTATATTTCTGTATCTTACGATTCAATATGATTCAGATATGAAAAATCGGCCAAACGATACACGATACGTATTGTGATTCAATAACCTTGAACATTTTTTTTTTCAAACACTTGGTAGAAGTATATATTTTAATAGGACATTAAGTATCCTTATTTATAGATGGACTAATCCACTTTGGTGCCATCTTTATAGTACCATTCTTGCAAATTCGAGTTGTGTTTGTGAGAGATAAAATATATCATATAAGATGTCTTTGCGTAGATCTCGAAAAGTTATGTGGAATCAAAAAAAGAATTATCTGATTCGGATACCCGAGTCAAAAGTTATGGCCTTATGAAGTTTAACGATTAAACTGTTAACTTTTTGTGCCATGTGTCAACGCCAGACGAGTCACGCCTAAATTAGGCGTGAATGCCTTGGGACTTGGGAGTTATGCCAACTTAGACGTGAATGGTCACGCCTAATTTGGGCATGAATGAATGCAGTATATTCGTAATTAGGTTCAAAATAGCAACTTTTTGGTAATTATTTATTAAAAAAGTAATATTTTAATATATTTTTTGCCGGATTGGAGCTAATATTCCATAACTAGGCAAAAAAAAAATTAAAATATTTCTTTTTTAATAAATAATTACCAATAAGTTGCTGTTTTGAACCTAATTACGAATATACTGCACTCACTCACGCCCAAATTGGGCATGACTATTCACGCCTAAGTTAGGTATGACTCACAAGACCTTTACGCCTAATTTAGGCGTGACTCTTCACGCCTAACTTTTTTTTTATATTACAAAAGTTAACAGTTTAACCGTAAAACTTCGTAAGACCATAACTTTTGACTCGGATATCAGAATGAGGTAGTTTTTTTTGTTTCCGCATAACTTTTCGAGATCTACGCAATGACACCTCATTTGACATATTTTATCTTTCACAAACACATTTCAAATTTGCAACAATGGTACTATACGAGCGTTTAAATCCATACACCTCTTAGTTCTTTCCGAATCAACACCAAACACAGTCTTCTGCCTACTAGAACCTCTTGTTGGGCTTCCTCCTTCAATGCTAAGCCCAAGCCCATTGAGGGGTTTCCTAAAAATCCTAAACCCTAGATCTGACCTCCTCTATATATTCATTAGTTGTGGGTGGAAGCTAGGTTAGAGAGAGAGAGAAATTTGAGAGATTTGAGAGCAAAGCTTTAAGCTTTGTATTTGAGAGATCCCTAGAGAAAGTTTGAGTGAAACATCTCTAGGGTAGTTTGATTACCACCATTGTTGGAAAGGTTGTGTTAACCACCATATTGGTGTATTTTGATTCTTTGTATCCATTATTTTCATAGTGGACGTTTGATCTGGCCTAGGTCCCGTGGGTTTTTACTTCTTCATTGGAGAAGGTTTTCCCACGTTAAAATTGTTTGTGTTCTCCTTTTCTCTCTCTCCTCTTTGTGTTTTTCATTTTTTGTGATGTTGTTTGAAGTGGTTTGGATGTTGGAAATTGATTGATTAATCTTTTAATGTAAAGAGAACATCAAAGAGATTTGAAAAAAAGAAAGATAAATGACCTAACCCTAAGTGTGTGCTTCGACCATCACTAGTAAACTAAGGATTTCGTATGGTGTTAATGATGTTTAATGCTTGATTGATGATGTTGAGTTCAATCAAGTGAATATATGTTAAGAAAATGAAAAATGGATGACTTAACCTTTGATGCATGATTCAGCCAAGCTTGAACAAATGTGAAGTACATGTGTTTTTCATGATGTCTAAGTGAAGTTAAGGTTGTGATGTGATCAATTGGTGATTGAAATAAAGAAAATATAAAACGTTTCATATGTTGTAGAATTCTTCATGTCAAGTTGATATGCTAAAATAATAATAATAAAAAAAACCGCAACATGATGTATTTAATTTGGATTATCTTAAATAGTATGACTAACATTTTATGTTTATGTGCCTTTTGAGAGTAAATAGAGTACAAAAAACAAGATGGGAATCCAAATACTTAACTACATCACGAGAATTATATACATATAAATTTGTCTTAAGATTATAGAAAACATTCCTTAATCTGCAATATCTAATCTTTGTATCTGTGTTTCACAACATCATCTCAGGGCCATCATTCTTTTGGTGACATTTCTTTTGATGTTGAGTTTTACGCTTTGAACCATAATCATATTGCTGCACAACAAGCAATGAAGCACGTGTACCAAAGCTTGTTGAAGCTACAATATCCCCTATAACCCCAAGTTCAGGATTGTCACACCATTCCAACAACTTGGAAAAAACTCTAGAGTTTCTACCACAACTTTGTCCAACAATATACAAATCATAGTCATTTTTGTCTAACTCATTGAGTAGTAAAGGAATCTCTTCACCTGTTGCTGTATGCACTTCTTCCTCTGAATAAACAATTGACTCATTATTGTTCATTGTCTTGTGCCTGAAGGAGAATATATACTCATCATCCATTTGTTTCTGTACCCCATTATCCCTAACTGTACATAATAACTCATTTGCATCATTGTTCATTGTGTTCTCTTCTTCTTCTTCTTCCTTAGCTTCACCTAACAAAAGTACTCTTACCACATCCAATTGAATTCCTGAATGCCCTGCCATTCTCCATGCTATAGATAAGGCTTCGCGATCATCCGGTCCTCCAACGAAGATCACAACAATCCTCAAACTTGTTTGTAATAATGATCCAAGTCCACGGTCGACAAAGATCACAACACAACATGGTGATTGTTGTAGAACACTTTTGTTTATGTCACTTTGTGCAGTGTGAGTTGTTTCTAGTACACCTTCTGAGTTTAGCTCCTTGTGAAAAGGAAGGATAATTAAGCTTGCAAATTTCTCTTCTGCTATGTTGTACATATCTTCATGGATAGTTTCATAAGTTGACACAACACTTGATGTCTCAAATCTAACAGCATTGTACCCTTCTACAAATTCGTCAAATGTATTGGTTATGCTCTCAAATTCTGCTTGTGATTCAGAGAGTTTTTGTTCTCCACCATGTGTGTAACAGCCCGTTACGTACCGGTATTGTTAACATTAATTATGATATTAAGCGCAGTTACAATCACAGCAGTTCATTTAAAAAAAAACGAGAATAAATTTTTTCCGACTATTACGCGAGCATTTAAATCATAAAAAGCGTAATAATTAAAAGCTGTGACCGTAACCGTAAACTCTTGCGGAAGACTTATTTCAACTATTTTTATAACTTACATCATTTATTATGAGTTACTAAGGAGTTCCCATAAACTCACTTAGCCTATTTCCAACTTTACATTTTTACCAATTCGAACATGTTTCACTCTAAATTTTTCTGCGACCAAACAGATCGCAACCAACCCTTCTTCTTAGATTATATTTTTGTATTACTTAATTCCCTTTTTAACAAGCTATCATACGCTCAATTCGGAGCTCATTTGCTCCGGTTATCGCCGTTTGAAGTTGGATAAGCAATTAGCCCAAACAACCCCAAAAACAGCTCCAAACCACTCACATTTCTCGAATTACTGCACTCAATCCACTCAACCATTTGCTCTCAAATTTTTATCCTACAAACTAGACATCTAAAACTTCATTTTGATATATCACACGCTTAATTTGGCGGAGAAACGAAGCGGGAATTAATTTCCCAAATCCGGTCCAGAATCTGCCTCAGGTGCAGGGGCACATGGGCAGTCCGTGTTTATCTATTTTTTTCAGGCCGAAGATCAACCCAGAATTTCCTCAAATTTTGACACAAGGTAGAGGACATCTCAACCTTCAAAATGGCGTATAGCACGTCCCTAGGAGACTTCTATGGAGGGAGATATGCTCTCCCGAAGTTTGCCTAAAATCTGCCAATTCTACAGAAAATTCGCCAGAGTTTCCTTTGTTTTTCCAATAATCCCAAATTTGTAAAAGATCATTTAAACCTCAAATGTACCTAATAAACACATGATAATACAGTAATAATCCAATGGGTGGCACACACAAGGACCAACAACGCCTTGGGGCACTTACAACCCAATCCAGTTTATAGTTATTAAACATAGAGTCAATATTAATCATTCTAAAGTAGTTGCAATCACTAACACCTTTTTCATGCATATTTCCATCATACATATTATCATAACCTAAAATAGGCCTAAGGCCCTTCCATCATAATTAGACATGCATCAATACTATTACAATATGGCTTTACAAATTACAACTTGAAACTAAAACTTCAAATTACATTCTTCTAAAATTTCAACTTAATTTAAAAGACAACATAACCAAATACATCACTACTAGACTTAGGAAAAATGGCATGAACAAGATGCTAATGAAGCTACTAATAAATACAAATGACATGTTCATGCCCTAAGTCTAGCCTAGGCCACACGGCCAACAAAATGCAAAATATGAAGCGCTCCAGCGCTCACTCTGCGGGCCTCTTGCCCGAGGCTCCTGCTCCACTGCTACCTCCTGAAATAAATGCCCCGAGACGGGGTGAGATATACGAATATATCTCAGTAACCAAGAGGTTCTGGAGAAAACTCCACCCAATGGTTCACTTCGATGCATATCAATAGAATACAACAACCACTTTGAAAACGGGATATAGCAAGGGATTTAGAGAATGGGGAATATAAAGAAAACAAAATACGACGATACGGGATGGTAACCCCAATTCCACGTACGCCCTCGGCATATATAAGCCTATGGGTATCATCCAAGGTGTGTTCACAGAAACCACAACCATGATGCCCAAACCAACCAAAACGCCAAAGACATTCCTAGTGTGCTCCTACCCGGATCACACACCATGACCGCAGTCAACTGGAACTACCTCCTGGAGACCTATCCAGCGGAAGTCCGAAAATGCCCGAAGGCTAATAAAACTGTCTACTGGCCAGAGACTCGGTACATAAGTACCCATAGCAATAATGCATGCATGCTCATGTGTTATATACTATTCATACACACTTCCTACCGTTACCATCAACTGGCAAGGTGGAACAGAAAAGGGGAACAAGCCCCAGTACCAAGAGGTTACCTTAATTCGTGTTTCCACAAGCTCCGCAGCAGCTTATCCCTCAACTCGGTACACAGCGGAATGCCTACACAGAGGACATTCCCAATCACTCTCAGTTCAACCCATACATGTTAATTTATAATTACACATGCAATGAACCAATTTCTTACCTCAATCCACTTGGTCCAAGACCGATGGCAACTCACTGAATCAAGATTCAGGATTCAAGTCAACGTACGACAACCTATACAATTACGTACATCCATCAGTACGCGTCAAATAGCATCAAAATGCAAAATCACAAAAATCCTCCCCATCCTCCCTTGATGGTTCGGCCATTGTAGTGTAAATTTGAGATTTATTTTTCTAAATTTTCTTTCTCATTTTGTTACGTCTCATTAGGTTGTCAATAGGCCAGTTCAAGTGCCGGTTCGTCATTTTCGCGTCGAATTCCATCAAAACGCGAAAATCGCAAAATCCCCCCTTTTTCCCTTGGAGGTTCGGCCATATAGGTGTTAATTGGGGATTTATTTTTCTAAATTTTCTTTCTCATTTTAGTACCCATCCTTGGGTTGCCATAAGGCCATTTCAACTGTCGTTTCGCCGTTTTACGTCTTTTAAGCATCGTTTCGCTAAATATTTCGCTCTAGGTTCATTTATGCCAACTAAACCACTTATTATTTTTCCATTGATTCTAACACTTGCCAATCACAACACAACCCATCTAAGCACTATATAACTACACAAATCATCATCCAAATCATTTTTCATCATCAATTCACTCATTTTTCCTCAAAGGTTCGAATCTTGCCCTATGACATTCCAAAGAATTTCCATTCAATTTTAATCACTCCAACCTTCACACAACCTATTATATCATCATACCATCATGCCACAATTCATCAAACAAGTCTCAACACCAAAATTCACAAGTCCAAAATCATGATCATCAAATTTTTCTAAGTTAAATTCATCAATTTTCACCAATAAATTTCATCGCATTTCTAGCTTTAATACATCATTCTAACACATTATCATCTAATACACATTTTCAAATTGAGCTCTCTAACACAACACATCATCAAATCAAGCTTTAGGTTTCCAAAAATTCAATCACAATTAAACCATGTAAATGGGATGGAAACATACTCACAACAAAGGCTAGAAGCTAACCCAAGACTCCTCCAAGCAATGGAAGATCAAAAAGCTCCATGGACAACCATTTTTTCTCCAAAATTTCGTGGCTGTAAATGGCCAATATCTCCCCAAATACACGGTTTCAAGGCTCAAGAGTGGTACCAATGTGTTTAGAAGGTTGTTTCCAACAAATTTCAACACAAAAATCACTTGATTTGGTTAAGAAATGATCAAGTTATGGTGAAGAGAAAATTTGAATGCAAATGGGGTTTTTGGGGGAGGGGGCTGCGGGTTTCATGAAGAAGAAGGGAGGAAAGTGATGCATGAATAGTGCCAAGCACATGTGGCTTAAGTCACTTAAGTGGGGTGGGTCCCACCGCCACCTCACGCGATTTAAAACTAATCCGAATTTTCCTCCGATTCCACTAAACGTCCGTAAATTCACAACCTATTTAGAAACTCAAATTTTTAACATTAACTATTCCCCTTTAATTAGGCTTGACCAGATGAATTAAGAGTCCTCCATTCGTTCGGAGAAAACACTGTTTTAAGCTATTACGCGCGCCATTGGCACGCTTCCCCAAACTGTCTTAATTTCATCGAATATTATAAGAAATCATATTTCCTAACTCATTAGACCATTTTTAACTCATATTTGAAACCTAGAGCTCAAATTCAACTGGCACGTTTTACGGTGCAATCGTAACGCGGTATTTTTACCCGCGAAAAACACTATTCACTGATTTTTCTGAAACTTGCCTATCCACTCAATTTTTCGTTCTGAACCCATTTCCAGGGTTATTTTTACCATCTGAGACCTTCTACTCAATTTTTATCTTCCTAGGGTTGCGTGTTGGCTAATTACCGTTTTGCCCTTTCTTTGTATTTTGGCCTAATCTTTAGGATTTTCACTAATTCATCACTTGATTGCTCACTTAATATTTTAATTACTTGATTTAAAATTGTGAGGTGTTATATTCACCCCAACTTTTTAGAATTTTGTCCGCAAAATTAAATCATACTCATCCGCTAACTCAGGACACAGTCGGAGAATCTCATCCTCCCGCTCCCAAGTAGCATCCTCAAGTGTGTTCCTTTACCACATTACTTTTATCACAAGCATGATCTCCTTTTTATGATACTTATTATCCTTTGATCCTTCACAATCACTTGTCTCTCATGGTTCTGTGACCTTTTAATTCACAATACTTTACACTTTCTCTGGTCTCCCGTTACCCTTTCGCTGATTTGTAGGTAATAATATAACAATATTACGGATTTGTCGGTATCAATTTACCTCATTCTCATCTTTATCCATCTTTCTGACCAATGGTCGTTCTCAAAAGCATCTAATCGCTTTCATGCACATTCACTAGTTATTCCTGGAGTATTTCCAACTCACACGTTCTTTAGTACTTAACTCTTTTCGATGTCCTCACTATTTTGACAATACCCCAACAACCATTTCTTTCCATTTCTGTTACTACTCTTATCATTTCGTTGTTTTCTTGGCTTTCACCCAAGCACATACTTTCTAGTTTCAAAGGCACTTTGTCGTGTCCTACAATTACGACTCACATTAAATTCTATACTCATATACTTTATTTTTCCTTGTCACGTGTCTTCACCTCTTTTTAGGTACTCACAACTATATCTTTCTCTTTGTGATACGAAACTAGCAATACTCATACTAGTTTATATTTTCGATTAGCCCTATAAGGCCTTTCGACCACAAATACTCATGAAATTTTTCCACCTACAAATTCATATTCATAATTTACACTCATTGTTAAACTCTTTATTAGCCTAACCATCTCAACTTTACCAACTCAACCAGCTCAACTCCATACTTAGACCTCTCACAGTCTAAACACAACACTCATTAATGACCTCCACATGAAGGCCTCATGCTTAATATTTTCTCCCACTAACTATTTTCAGCTTTCATTCCACTCCGGTGTTGCAACTTAACCATTTGTTCCACTTATTTATACTACTTCTTCGTAATCCTCGTCATTTAATCCTGGATGACAAATTCAATATAATATCACCTTACAGTTTTACCAACTTTCACCAAATACCTTGGGACGAATCCTTTTTCAACACCCATTTCCCTATTAACTGAGGGACCACTAAAAATGTCATGTCTCTCACATACAAGTCTCATCCTATAGGAATCTTTGAAACTTCATTATCAAGTCACATAAAACTAAATCCATCCTTGCCACTACTTATACAATTTACCATCGGTTGGTATATCAGTCTCTCGGAATATTCAAAGCTACCACAGCACTCAGCTATACCTCATTAATACTTAACCAAAACAACATCAACATTGTGCATTTTCCACACACTTTCCACCATAAGTGGCATATGCGATTATATATAACACTCCTTTAACCTGAACTCTTGATCATCGCCAGTCTTCCTAGAAGGATACTTACTCCATCTTTCAACATTAAATCACATTGTTATCTCTTTTATCATAAGGCAAGGATTCCAACAAACTTACCAACTCACTTGGAGCCGATATTATTTCATCGAACTTACTTTACGCCCACAATAGTGCTTTACTATCACACTACAAAAAAATTTTCCCACTATACCTCACCTCTTATATCCAAATCTGACATATTTTGTTCATTTACAAACATCTGACCTCATATTTTGCGTTAATCACATGGAAGAACTCTCTCAATACAGTGGGTAACAACATTCACAGGTTTTAACCGCTCGAGCTCTTGCTGTCCTCAGGGCCCCAGATGTAATGACCCACCGATCAGAGAATCCACCCATATAATCCATGCAGTAATGATAACCTACCACCTGCTGACTGTGTTCTATTAGTATTCCCAACGTTTCTTATTTGTGCACTTATGTAGATCAATTCAACTATAATAGCAGTCTCATCACTGCGGGATACTTCCTCATCTCATATTACTCGTATAACATAATAATAGTCTCCGGGAACATAATCCGCACGGAGATGGCTACACACTTCGGGCACATAAGCCGCACAGAGATGGTAATATCAAGTCTCATAACGTGCACCTAGTGCATAGAGGAGTTCATATTTACATCACATCTGTATACAACAGCAAACGTGTACCCAGTACACAGGGGAGTTCATACTTATAACATATCCGTATATAACGGCAAAACTGGTACTCCGTACACTCCAGATCACACATGGACCCAGTCCATTTGGTGTCTGTATCACTCTGTATATAACAGCAAAATATCTTTGGTATATTCACATGGGGCTATCCCCATAACCATAGTAATAATGGTATAATATACACCTGTTATATATATAAGTCAATTCATTTTACTCTCTCATTTCATTCTTCTCACTGATAGTTTACATGTAAGTCACTATTATAATAATTCACATTCTCTTCGTAATTTCATACACATTTCTTAACTCTCAATAGTTCCTTCTGTCATGTTATTGTTCAAATCCATAGTCCATTATCTCTTCCTTGCTTATTCTTCTCACAGATTGTTTTCTCTTTTACTTTGACTATTCACTTGGCATAGTTCATAACATAATCTCTATTCCGTGAATCAAGAATTTTCTCAAAGTTCTGTACACATCTCACATATACTTCCCATCACACAGGGATCTTCTAAACATATTCGTCCTATCACAAAAGACTAATTTCACCTCAATCCGTGCACTGGAAAATTATATCAATCCTTGCACTAACACTTATACCTCAACTCATTAACTAATCTTATCATTTTTGTTTTGACATTACACATTAGCTCTTTTGCTAAACACATAATTCCACACTTTATTGTAACTTAGTTCATACACTAATCACATGATTTCCCATCAGGTTGTACATTAGCTCATTCTCTAATCATACAATCTCTTCAGATACTTCCCATCATCGGGGATTTCATTCGGCCTCATTGTCCTTTTACAAAAAATTTAATAATTTACCTCAACACGGATAATTAGGCGCTCAGGCCATCACAAGGTGTACATACATATATATGTATACTGGCACTTAGGCCATCACTGGATCATCATCCGTTTATTTATCAGAGTAGGTATACTGGCCATCAGGCCATTAGGTATTATTCACAATGCATTACAACATCCACTAGTAATTAGGCCATTTCAATTTACGATATTCATTCTTTGAGATCTCCATGAGACCTCCATCATGGATCAATCCTCTTATGCTTCATAACACCTGAACCTCTACAAAGTAGCCATTTCCAAGGAGAATTCCACATATTAACGCACACATATAATCACATTTGTTTCCTTTATGGCATGTCTGTCAAGCTAGACCATATTCCGTTACGGACAATCATACTCTCAATGAACCTTGTTCAATGCCATCCATGGCGATTCTATCAACTTCTTCCTTATACATATAATACATAATTAATTCATCTCCCCTATGCTTAATCAATACTACCTCCTTATGGATTTAAATCCCATATTTCGATACATCTCAATTTATCAATTGACCAACATTATAATTTCAAGTGGTCAAATCCCATAGGATTAATCATCAATTATTCTATTTATTTCTCTGCATGAACCATCTCACTTTGTTTAAGTGTACATCATCCATCAAGGACTTATAACTTCTAGTCAACATAAAATATTCAAATTCGTGCCTAAGCATATCTGTTCACCATTTTCAATAATCCAACAGGTTCTAAACCTTTCACCTTGATGAAGTCTATTCACCAAGTCCATTGTACACACTATACTACACACATACTTGGAAGCTTTACCCATACCATTTCCATACTATGGACTCATCTCAATTATATATCTTTATTATTCATGGTACTACAAGGTTCATCCATGCAATACCGTACATATCATAGATTTGTTTACAACTTTCACTTATAATCCAGCATTATAAATTTCATCTACAAGGTCAGACGAAACATTTAAGTCTGTTTCCCATAAGTCCTATAATATTCATATTTTACTTACTGCCATCTCTTGTCCATGGAGCAGTCAACACTGCATCCACAACATCAGGCTAAGGACTTACATTTGGTGTTCCAAGGTTGCCACGCAGGCTTCTTACGATGACTACGCATGTAACACAAAGGAATGGGTTGATCAGACCCACACTAAGGAATCACATATGCAGTAATCGATAAGAATCTACATACAACTATGCACACAACACAACTATATATTCATTATCAGAGTTCCCTAACAAAACTGCTCTGATACCATAAAATGTAACAGCCCGTTACGTACCGGTATTGTTAACATTAATTATGATATTAAGCGCAGTTACAATCACAGCAGTTCATTTAAAAAAACGAGAATAAATTTTTTCCGACTATTACGCGAGCATTTAAATCATAAAAAAGCGTAATAATTAAAAGCTGTGACCGTAACCGTAAACTCTTGCGGAAGACTTATTTCAACTATTTTTATAACTTACATCATTTATTATGAGTTACTAAGGAGTTCCCATAAACTCACTTAGCCTATTTCCAACTTTACGTTTTTACCAATTCGAACATGTTTCACTCTAAATTTTTCTGCGACCAAACCGATCGCAACCAACCCTTCTTCTCAGATTATATCTTTGTGTTACTTAATTCCCTTTTTAACAAGCTAAAATACGCTCAATTCGGAGCTCATTTGCTCCGGTTATCTCCGTTTGAAGTTGGATAAGCGATTAGCCCAAACAACCCCAAAAACAGCTCCAAACCACTCACATTGCTCGAATTACTGCACTCAATCCACTCAACCATTTGCTCTCAAATTTTTATCCTACAAACTAGGCATCTCAAACTTCATTTTGATATATCACACGCTCAATTTGACTGAGAAACGAAGCGGAAATTAATTTCCCAAATCCGGTCCAGAATCTGCCTCAGGTGCAGGGGCACATGGGCAGTCCGTGTTTCTCTATTTTTTTCAGGCCGAAGATCAACCCAGATTTTCCTCAAATTTGGACACAAGGTAGAGGACATCTCAACCTTCAAAATGGCGTATGGCACGTCCCTAGGGGACTTCTATGGAGGGAGATATGCTCTCCCGAAGTTCGCCTAAAATCTGCCAATTCTACAGAAAATTCGCCAGAGTTTCCTTTGTTTTTCCAATAATCCCAAATTTGTAAAAGATCATTTAAACCTCAAATGTACCTAATAAACACATGATAATACAGTAATAATCCAATGGGTGGCACACACAAGGACCAACAACGCCTTGGGGCACTTACAACCCAATCCAGTTTATAGTTATTAAACATAGAGTCCATATTAATCATTCTAAAGTAGTTGCAATCACTAACACCTTTTTCATGCATATTTCCATCATACATATTATCATAACCTAAAATAGGCCTAAGGCCCTTCCATCATAATTAGACATGCATCAATACTATTACAATATGGCTTTACAAATTACAACTTGAAACTAAAACTTCAAATTACATTCTTCTAAAATTTCAACTTAATTTAAAAGACAACATAACCAAATACATCACTACTAGACTTAGGAAAAATGGCATGAACAAGATGCTAATGAAGCTACTAATAAATACAAATGACATGTTCATGCCCTAAGTCTAGCCTAGGCCACACGGCCAACAAAATGCAAAATAAGAAGCGCTCCACCGCTCACTCTGCGGGCCTCTTGCCCGAGGCTCCTGCTCCACTGCTACCTCCTGAAATAAATGCCCCGAGACGGGGTGAGATATACGAATATATCTCAGTAACCAAGAGGTTCTGGAGAAAACTCCACCCAATGGTTCACTTCGATGCATATCAATAGAATACAACAACCACTTTGAAAACGGGATATAGCAAGGGATTTAGAGAATGGGGAATATAAAGAAAACAAAATACGACGATACGGGATGGTAACCCCAATTCCACGTACGCCCTCGGCATATATAAGCCTATGGGTATCATCCAAGGTGTGTTCACAGAAACCACAACCATGATGCCCAAACCAACCAAAACGCCAAAGACATTCCTAGTGTGCTCCTACCCGGATCACACACCATGACCGCAGTCAACTGGAACTCCCTCCTGGAGACCTATCCAGCGGAAGTCCGAAAATGCCCGAAGGCAATAAAACTGTCTACTGGCCAGAGACTCGGTACCGCAGTACCCATAGCAATAATGCATGCATGCTCATGTGTTCTATACTATTCATACACACTTCCTACCGTTGCCATCAACTGGCAAGGTGGAACAGAAAAGGGGAACAAGCCCCAGTACCAAGAGGTTACCTGGAATATTGTTTCCACAAGCTCCGCAGCAGCTTATCCCTCAACTTGGTACACAGCAGAATGCCTACACAGAGGACATTCCTAATCACTCACAATTCAAACAATACATGCTACTTTACAATTACACATGCATTGAACCAATTACTTACCTCAATCCACTTGGTCCAAGACCGATGGCAACTCACTGAATCAAGATTCAGGATTCAAGTCAACGTACGACAACCTATACAATTACGTACATCCATCAGTACGCGTCAAATAGCATCAAAATGCAAAATCACAAAAATCCTCCCCATCCTCCCTTGATGGTTCGGCCATTGTAGTGTAAATTTGAGATTTATTTTTCTAAATTTTCTTTCTCATTTTGTTACGTCTCATTAGGTTGTCAATAGGCCAGTTCAAGTGCCGGTTCGTCATTTTCGCGTCGAATTCCATCAAAACGCGAAAATCGCAAAATCCCCCCTTTTTCCCTTGGAGGTTCGGCCATATAGGTGTTAATTGGGGATTTATTTTTCTAAATTTTCTTTCTCATTTTAGTACCCATCCTTGGGTTGCCATAAGGCCATTTCAACTGTCGTTTCGCCGTTTTACGTCTTTTAAGCATCGTTTCGCTAAATATTTCGCTCTAGGTTCATTTATGCCAACTAAACCACTTATTATTTTTCCATTGATTCTAACACTTGCCAATCACAACACAACCCATCTAAGCACTATATAACTACACAAATCATCATCCAAATCATTTTTCATCATCAATTCACTCATTTTTCCTCAAAGGTTCGAATCTTGCCCTATGACATTCCAAAGAATTTCCATTCAATTTTAATCACTCCAACCTTCACACAACCTATTATATCATCATACCATCATGCCACAATTCATCAAACAAGTCTCAACACCAAAATTCACAAGTCCAAAATCATGATCATCAAATTTTTCTAAGTTAAATTCATCAATTTTCACCAATAAATTTCATCGCATTTCTAGCTTTAATACATCATTCTAACACATTATCATCTAATACACATTTTCAAATTGAGCTCTCTAACACAACACATCATCAAATCAAGCTTTAGGTTTCCAAAAATTCAATCACAATTAAACCATGTAAATGGGATGGAAACATACTCACAACAAAGGCTAGAAGCTAACCCAAGACTCCTCCAAGCAATGGAAGATCAAAAAGCTCCATGGACAACCATTTTTTCTCCAAAATTTCGTGGCTGTAAATGGCCAATATCTCCCCAAATACACGGTTTCAAGGCTCAAGAGTGGTACCAATGTGTTTAGAAGGTTGTTTCCAACAAATTTCAACACAAAAATCACTTGATTTGGTTAAGAAATGATCAAGTTATGGTGAAGAGAAAATTTGAATGCAAATGGGGTTTTTGGGGGAGGGGGCTGCGGGTTTCATGAAGAAGAAGGGAGGAAAGTGATGCATGAATAGTGCCAAGCACATGTGGCTTAAGTCACTTAAGTGGGGTGGGTCCCACCGCCACCTCACGCGATTTAAAACTAATCCGAATTTTCCTCCGATTCCACTAAACGTCCGTAAATTCACAACCTATTTAGAAACTCAAATTTTTAACATTAACTATTCCCCTTTAATTAGGCTTGACCAGATGAATTAAGAGTCCTCCATTCGTTCGGAGAAAACACTGTTTTAAGCTATTACGCGCGCCATTGGCACGCTTCCCCAAACTGTCTTAATTTCATCGAATATCATAAGAAATCATATTTCCTAACTCATTAGACCATTTTTAACTCATATTTGAAACCTAGAGCTCAAAATTCCACTGGCACATTTTACGGTGCAATCGTAACGCGGTATTTTTACCCGCGAAAAACACTATTCACTGATTTTTCTGAAACTTGCCTATCCACTCAATTTTTCGTTCTGAACCCATTTCCAGGGTTATTTTTACCATCTGAGACCTTCTACTCAATTTTTATCTTCCTAGGGTTGCGTGTTGGCTAATTACCGTTTTGCCCTTTCTTTGTATTTTGGCCTAATCTTTAGGATTTTCACTAATTCATCACTTGATTGCTCACTTAATATTTTAATTACTTGATTTAAAATTGTGAGGTGTTATAGAATCCGCTAGTGTGAACAGATTTTCAAACATACATATTTTGTTCACTACATGGAAAAGAAGTAAGTTTTCAAGACATCATCTAGTATGAACAGAAAGCTGAGATTTAAGGAGAATGCAACACCTCAGCTAATTTTCAAAAGTTTTTTTACATTAAAACGGAAAGAATCCTCTAGTTTGAACAGAAATTCAAACATACATATTTTTTTCACTACATGGAAAAGAAGTGAGTTTTCAAGACATCCTCTAGTGTGAACAGAAAGCTGAGATTTAAGGAGAATGCGACACCTTAGCTAATTTTCAAAAGTTTTGTTTACATTAAAACAGAAAGACCTCTAGTGTGAACAGAAATTCAAACATATATATTTTGTTCACTACATGGAAAAGAAGTAAGTTTTCAAGACATCCTCTAGTGTGAAGAGAAAGCTGAGATTTAAGGAGAATGCGACACCTCAGCTAATTTTCAAAAGTTTTTATTACATTAAAACGGAAAGAATCCTCTAGTGTGAACAGAAATTCAAACATACATATTTTGTTCACTACATGGAAAAGAAGTATGTTTTCAAGACATCCTCTAGTGTGAACAGAAAGCTGAGATTTAAGGAGAATGCAACACCTCAGCTAATTTTCAAAAGTTTTTTTTTACATTAAAACGGAAAGAATCCTCTAGTGTGAACAGAAATTCAAACATACATATTTTGTTCACTATATCGAAAATAAGTAAGTTTTATAGACATCATCTAGCGTGAACAGAAAGCTGAGATTTAAGGAGAATGCGACACCTCAGCTAATTTTCAAAAGTTTTTTTTACATTAAAACAGAAAGAATCCTCTAGTGTGAACAGAAATTCAAACATACATATTTTGTTCACTACATGGAAAAGAAGTAAGTTTTCAAGACATCCTCTAGTGTGAACAGAAAGCTGAGATTTAAGGAGAATGCGACACCTCAGCTAATTTTCAAAAGTTTTTATTACATTAAAACAGAAAGAATCCTCTAGTGTGAACAGAAATTCAAACATACATATTTTGTTCACTACATGGAAAAGAAATGAGTTTTCAAGACATCCTCTAGTGTGAACAGAAAGCTGAGATTTAAGGAGAATGCGACACCTTAGCTAATTTTCAAAAGTATTTTTACATTAAAACAGAAAGAATCCTCTAGTGTGAACAGAAATTCAAACATACATATTTTGTTCACTACATCGAAAAGAAGTAAGTTTTCAAGACATCCTCTAGTGTGAACAGAAAGCTGAGATTTAAGGAGAATGTGACACCTCAGCTAATTTTCAAAAGTTTTTTTTTACATTAAAACGGAAAGAATCCTCTAGTGTGAACAGAAATTCAAACATACATATTTTGTTCACTATATCGAAAATAAGTAAGTTTTATAGACATCCTCTAGCGTGAACAGAAAGCTGAGATTTAAGAAGAATGCGACACCTCAGCTAATTTTCAAAAGTTTTTTTTACATTAAAACAGAAAGAATCCTCTAGTGTGAACAGAAATTCAAACATACATATTTTGTTCACTACATGGAAAAGAAGTATGTTTTCAAGACATCCTCTAGTGTGAACAGAAAGCTGAGATTTAAGGAGAATGCAACACCTCAGCTAATTTTCAAAAGTTTTTTTTTACATTAAAACGGAAAGAATCCTCTAGTGTGAACAGAAATTCAAACATACATATTTTGTTCACTACATGGAAAAGAAGTAAGTTTTCAAGACATCCTCTGGTGTGAACAGAAAGCTGAGATTTAAGGAGAATGCGACACCTCAGCTAATTTTCAAAAGTTTTTATTACATTAAAACGGAAAGAATCCTCTAGTGTGAACAGAAATTCAAACATACAGATTTTGTTCACTGCATGGAAATGAAGTAAGTTTTCAAGATATCCTCTAGTGTGAACAGAAAGCTGAGATTTAAGGAGAATGCGACACCTAAGCTAATTTTCAAAAGTTTTTTTTACATTAAAACGGAAAGAATACTCTAGTGTGAACAGAAATTCAAACATACATATTTTGTTCCCTACATGGAAAAGAAGTAAGTTTTCAAGACATCCTCTAGTGTGAACAGAAAGCTGAGATTTAAAGAGAATGCGACACCTCAGCTAATTTCAAAAGTTATTTTTACATTAAAACGGAAAGAATCCTCTAGTGTGAACAGAAATTCAAACATACATATTTTGTTCACTGCATGGAAAAGAAGTAAGTTTTCAAGACATCCTCTAGTGTGAACAGAAAGCTGAGATTTAAGGAGAATGCGACACCTCAGCTAATTTCAAAAGTTTTTTTTACATTAAAACAGAAAGAATCCTCTAGTGTGAACAGAAATTCAAACATACATATTTTGTTCACTATATGGAAAAGAAGTAAGTTTTCAAGACATCCTCTAGTGTGAACAGAAAGCTGAGATTTAAGGAGAATGCGACACCTCAGCTAATTTCAAAAGTTATTTTTACATTAAAACGGAAAGAATCCTCTAGTGTGAACAGAAATTCAAACATACATATTTTGTTCACTGCATGGAAAAGAAGTGAGTTTTCAAGACATCCTCTAGTGTGAACAGAAAGCTGAGATTTAAGGAGAATGCGACACCTCAGCTAATTTCAAAAGTTTTTTTTTACATTAAAACAGAAAGAATCCTCTAGTGTGAACAGAAATTCAAACATACATATTTTGTTCACTACATGGAAAAGAAGTAAGTTTTCAAGACATCCTCTAGTGTGAACAGAAAGCTGAGATTTAAGGAGAATGCAACACCTCAGCTAATTTTCAAAAGTTTTTTTTACATTAAAACGGAAAGAATCCTCTAGTTTGAACAGAAATTCAAACATACATATTTTGTTCACTACATGGAAAAGAAGTTAGTTTTCAAGACATCCTCTAGTGTGAACAGAAAACTGAGATTTAAGGAGAATGCAACACCTTAGCTAATTTTCAAAAGTTTTTTTTACATTAAAACAGAAAGAATCCTCTAGTGTGAACAGAAATTCAAACATACATATTTTGTTCACTACATGGAAAAGAAGTAAGTTTTCAAGACATCCTGTAGCGTGAACATAAAGCTGAGATTTAAGGAGAATGCGACACCTCAGCTAATTTCAAAAGTTTTTTTTACATTAAAACAGAAAGAATCCTCTAGTGTGAACAGAAATTCAAACATACATATTTTGTTCACTACATGGAAAAGAAGTAAGTTTTCAAGACATCCTCTAGTGTGAACAGAAAGCTGAGATTTAAGGAGAATGCGACACCTCAGCTAATTTTCAAAAGTTTTTTTTACATTAAAACAGAAAGAATCCTCTAGTGTGAACAGAAATTCAAACATACATATTTTGTTCACTACATGGAAAAGAAGTAAGTTTTCAAGACATCCTCTAGTGTGAACAGAAAGCTGAGATTTAAGGAGAATGCGACACCTCAGCTAATTTTCAAAAGTTTTTTTTACATTAAAACAGAAAGAATCCTCTAGTGTGAACAGAAATTCAAACATACATATTTTGTTCACTACATGGAAAAGAAGTAAGTTTTCAAGACATCCTCTAGTGTGAACAGAAAGCTGAGATTTAAGGAGAATGCGACACCTCAGCTAATTTTCAAAAGTTTTTTTTACATTAAAACAGAAAGAATCCTCTAGTGTGAACAGAAATTCAAACATACATATTTTGTTCACTACATGGAAAAGAAGTAAGTTTTCAAGACATCCTCTGTGTGAACAGAAAGCTGAGATTTAAGGAGAATGCGACACCTCAGCTAATTTTCAAAAGTTTTTATTACATTAAAACGGAAAGAATCCTCTAGTGTGAACAGAAATTCAAACATACAGATTTTGTTCACTGCATGGAAATGAAGTAAGTTTTCAAGATATCCTCTAGCGTGAACAGAAAGCTGAGATTTAAGGAGAATGCGACACCTAAGCTAATTTTCAAAAGTTTTTTTTACATTAAAACGGAAAGAATACTCTAGTGTGAACAGAAATTCAAACATACATATTTTGTTCCCTACATGGAAAAGAAGTAAGTTTTCAAGACATCCTCTAGTGTGAACAGAAAGCTGAGATTTAAGGAGAATGCGACACCTCAGCTAATTTCAAAAGTTATTTTTACATTAAAACAGAAAGAATCCTCTAGTGTGAACAGAAATTCAAACATACATATTTTGTTCACTGCATGGAAAAGAAGTAAGTTTTCAAGACATCCTCTAGTGTGAACAGAAAGCTGAGATTTAAGGAGAATGCGACACCTCAGCTAATTTCAAAAGTTTTTTTTACATTAAAACAGAAAGAATCCTCTAGTGTGAACAGAAATTCAAACATACATATTTTGTTCACTACATGGAAAAGAAGTAAGTTTTCAAGACATCCTCTAGTGTGAACAGAAAGCTGAGATTTAAGGAGAATGCGACACCTCAGCTAATTTCAAAAGTTTTTTTTACATTAAAACAGAAAGAATCCTCTAGTGTGAACAGAAATTCAAACATACATATTTTGTTCACTACATGGAAAAGAAGTAAGTTTTCAAGACATCCTCTAGTGTGAACAGAAAGCTGAGATTTAAGGAGAATGCGACACCTCAGCTAATTTTCAAAAGTTTTTTTTACATTAAAACAGAAAGAATCCTCTAGTGTGAACAGAAATTCAAACATACATATTTTGTTCACTACATGGAAAAGAAGTAAGTTTTCAAGACATCCTCTAGTGTGAACAGAAAGCTGAGATTTAAGGAGAATGCGACACCTCAGCTAATTTTCAAAAGTTTTTTTTACATTAAAACAGAAAGAATCCTCTAGTGTGAACAGAAATTCAAACATACATATTTTGTTCACTACATGGAAAAGAAGTAAGTTTTCAAGACATCCTCTAGCGTGAACAGAAAGCTGAGATTTAAGGAGAATGCGACACCTCAGCTAATTTCAAAAGTTTTTTTTACATTAAAACAGAGAGAATCCTCTAGTGTGAACAGAAATTCAAACATACATATTTTGTTCACTACGTGGAAAAGAAGTAAGTTTTCAAGACATCCTCTAGTGTGAACAGAAAGCTGAGATTTAAGGAGAATGCGACACCTCAGCTAATTTTCAAAAGTTTTTATTACATTAAAACGGAAAGAATCCTCTAGTGTGAACAGAAATTCAAACATACAGATTTTGTTCACTGCATGGAAATGAAGTAAGTTTTCAAGATATCCTCTAGCGTGAACAGAAAGCTGAGATTTAAGGAGAATGCGACACCTAAGCTAATTTTCAAAAGTTTTTTTTACATTAAAACGGAAAGAATACTCTAGTGTGAACAGAAATTCAAACATACATATTTTGTTCCCTACATGGAAAAGAAGTAAGTTTTCAAGACATCCTCTAGTGTGAACAGAAAGCTGAGATTTAAGGAGAATGCGACACCTCAGCTAATTTCAAAAGTTTTTTTTACATTAAAACGGAAAGAATCCTCTAGTGTGAACAGAAATTCAAACATACATATTTTGTTCACTGCATGGAAAAGAAGTAAGTTTTCAAGACATCCTCTAGTGTGAACAGAAAGCTGAGATTTAAGGAGAATGCGACACCTCAGCTAATTTCAAAAGTTTTTTTTACATTAAAACAGAAAGAATCCTCTAGTGTGAACAGAAATTCAAACATACATATTTTGTTCACTACATGGAAAAGAAGTAAGTTTTCAAGACATCCTCTAGTGTGAACAGAAAGCTGAGATTTAAGGAGAATGCGACACCTCAGCTAATTTCAAAAGTTTTTTTTACATTAAAACAGAAAGAATCCTCTAGTGTGAACAGAAATTCAAACATACATATTTTGTTCACTACATGGAAAAGAAGTAGTTTTCAAGACATCCTCTAGTGTGAACAGAAAGCTGAGATTTAAGGAGAATGCGACACCTCAGCTAATTTCAAAAGTTTTTTTTACATTAAAACAGAAAGAATCCTCTAGTGTGAACAGAAATTCAAACATACATATTTTGTTCACTACATGGAAAAGAAGTAAGTTTTCAAGACATCCTCTAGTGTGAACAGAAAGCTGAGATTTAAGGAGAATGCAACACCTCAGCTAATTTTCAAAAGTTTTTTTTACATTAAAACGGAAAGAATCCTCTAGTTTGAACAGAAATTCAAACATACATATTTTGTTCACTACATGGAAAAGAAGTTAGTTTTCAAGACATCCTCTAGTGTGAACAGAAAGCTGAGATTTAAGGAGAATGCGACACCTTAGCTAATTTTCAAAAGTTTTTTTTACATTAAAACAGAAAGAATCCTCTAGTGTGAACAGAAATTCAAACATACATATTTTGTTCACTACATGGAAAAGAAGTAAGTTTTCAAGACATCCTGTAGCGTGAACAGAAAGCTGAGATTTAAGGAGAATGCGACACCTCAGCTAATTTCAAAAGTTTTTTTTACATTAAAACAGAAAGAATCCTCTAGTGTGAACAGAAATTCAAACATACATATTTTGTTCACTACATGGAAAAGAAGTAAGTTTTCAAGACATCCTCTAGTGTGAACAGAAAGCTGAGATTTAAGGAGAATGCGACACCTCAGCTAATTTTCAAAAGTTTTTTTTACATTAAAACAGAAAGAATCCTCTAGTGTGAACAGAAATTCAAACATACATATTTTGTTCACTACATGGAAAAGAAGTAAGTTTTCAAGACATCCTCTAGTGTGAACAGAAAGCTGAGATTTAAGGAGAATGCGACACCTCAGCTAATTTTCAAAAGTTTTTTTTACATTAAAACAGAAAGAATCCTCTAGTGTGAACAGAAATTCAAACATACATATTTTGTTCACTACATGGAAAAGAAGTAAGTTTTCAAGACATCCTGTAGCGTGAACAGAAAGCTGAGATTTAAGGAGAATGCGACACCTCAGCTAATTTCAAAAGTTTTTTTTACATTAAAACAGAGAGAATCCTCTAGTGTGAACAGAAATTCAAACATACATATTTTGTTCACTACGTGGAAAAGAAGTAAGTTTTCAAGACATCCTCTAGTGTGAACAGAAAGCTGAGATTTAAGGAGAATGCGACACCTCAGCTAATTTTCAAAAGTTTTTATTACATTAAAACGGAAAGAATCCTCTAGTGTGAACAGAAATTCAAACATACAGATTTTGTTCACTGCATGGAAATGAAGTAAGTTTTCAAGATATCCTCTAGCGTGAACAGAAAGCTGAGATTTAAGGAGAATGCGACACCTCAGCTAATTTCAAAAGTTTTTTTTACATTAAAACAGAAAGAATCCTCTAGTGTGAACAGAAATTCAAACATACATATTTTGTTCACTACATGGAAAAGAAGTAAGTTTTCAAGACATCCTCTAGTGTGAACAGAAAGCTGAGATTTAAGGAGAATGCAACACCTCAGCTAATTTTCAAAAGTTTTTTTTACATTAAAACGGAAAGAATCCTCTAGTGTGAACAGAAATTCAAACATACATATTTTGTTCACTACATGGAAAAGAAGTTAGTTTTCAAGACATCCTCTAGTGTGAACAGAAAGCTGAGATTTAAGGAGAATGCGACACCTCAGCTAATTTTCAAAAGTTTTTTTTACATTAAAACAGAAAGAATCCTCTAGTGTGAACAGAAATTCAAACATACATATTTTGTTCACTACATGGAAAAGAAGTAAGTTTTCAAGACATCCTGTAGCGTGAACAGAAAGCTGAGATTTAAGGAGAATGCGACACCTCAGCTAATTTCAAAAGTTTTTTTTACATTAAAACAGAAAGAATCCTCTAGTGTGAACAGAAATTCAAACATACATATTTTGTTCACTACATGGAAAAGAAGTAAGTTTTCAAGACATCCTCTAGTGTGAACAGAAAGCTGAGATTTAAGGAGAATGCGACACCTCAGCTAATTTTCAAAAGTTTTTTTTACATTAAAACAGAAAGAATCCTCTAGTGTGAACAGAAATTCAAACATACATATTTTGTTCACTACATGGAAAAGAAGTAAGTTTTCAAGACATCCTCTAGTGTGAACAGAAAGCTGAGATTTAAGGAGAATGCGACACCTCAGCTAATTTTCAAAAGTTTTTTTTACATTAAAACAGAAAGAATCCTCTAGTGTGAACAGAAATTCAAACATACATATTTTGTTCACTACATGGAAAAGAAGTAAGTTTTCAAGACATCCTGTAGCGTGAACAGAAAGCTGAGATTTAAGGAGAATGCGACACCTCAGCTAATTTCAAAAGTTTTTTTTACATTAAAACAGAGAGAATCCTCTAGTGTGAACAGAAATTCAAACATACATATTTTGTTCACTACGTGGAAAAGAAGTAAGTTTTCAAGACATCCTCTAGTGTGAACAGAAAGCTGAGATTTAAGGAGAATGCGACACCTCAGCTAATTTTCAAAAGTTTTTATTACATTAAAACGGAAGGAATCGTCTAGTGTGAACAGAAATTCAAACATACAGATTTTGTTCACTGCATGGAAATGAAGTAAGTTTTCAAGACATCCTCTAGTGTGAACAGAAAGCTGAGATTTAAGGAGAATGCGACACCTCAGCTAATTTTCAAAAGTTTTTTTTACATTAAAACAGAAAGAATCCTCTAGTGTGAACAGAAATTCAAACATACATATTTTGTTCACTACATGGAAAAGAAGTAAGTTTTCAAGACATCCTCTAGTGTGAACAGAAAGCTGAGATTTAAGGAGAATGCGACACCTCAGCTAATTTCAAAAGTTTTTTTTACATTAAAACAGAAAGAATCCTCTAGTGTGAACAGAAATTCAAACATACATATTTTGTTCACTACATGGAAAAGAAGTAAGTTTTCAAGACATCCTCTAGTGTGAACAGAAAGCTGAGATTTAAGGAGAATGCGACACCTCAGCTAATTTTCAAAAGTTTTTTTTACATTAAAACAGAAAGAATCCTCTAGTGTGAACAGAAATTCAAACATACATATTTTGTTCACTACATGGAAAAGAAGTAAGTTTTCAAGACATCCTCTAGTGTGAACAGAAAGCTGAGATTTAAGGAGAATGCAACACCTCAGCTAATTTTCAAAAGTTTTTTTTACATTAAAACGGAAAGGATCCTCTAGTTTGAACAGAAATTCAAACATACATATTTTGTTCACTACATGGAAAAGAAGTTAGTTTTCAAGACATCCTCTAGTGTGAACAGAAAGCTGAGATTTAAGGAGAATGCGACACCTCAGCTAATTTTCAAAAGTTTTTTTTACATTAAAACAGAAAGAATCCTCTAGTGTGAACAGAAATTCAAACATACATATTTTGTTCACTACATGGAAAAGAAGTAAGTTTTCAAGACATCCTGTAGCGTGAACAGAAAGCTGAGATTTAAGGAGAATGCGACACCTCAGCTAATTTCAAAAGTTTTTTTTACATTAAAACAGAAAGAATCCTCTAGTGTGAACAGAAATTCAAACATACATATTTTGTTCACTACATGGAAAAGAAGTAAGTTTTCAAGACATCCTCTAGTGTGAACAGAAAGCTGAGATTTAAGGAGAATGCGACACCTCAGCTAATTTTCAAAAGTTTTTTTTACATTAAAACAGAAAGAATCCTCTAGTGTGAACAGAAATTCAAACATACATATTTTGTTCACTACATGGAAAAGAAGTAAGTTTTCAAGACATCCTCTAGTGTGAACAGAAAGCTGAGATTTAAGGAGAATGCGACACCTCAGCTAATTTTCAAAAGTTTTTTTTACATTAAAACAGAAAGAATCCTCTAGTGTGAACAGAAATTCAAACATACATATTTTGTTCACTACATGGAAAAGAAGTTTTCAAGTTTTCAAGACATCCTGTAGCGTGAACAGAAAGCTGAGATTTAAGGAGAATGCGACACCTCAGCTAATTTCAAAAGTTTTTTTTACATTAAAACAGAGAGAATCCTCTAGTGTGAACAGAAATTCAAACATACATATTTTGTTCACTACGTGGAAAAGAAGTAAGTTTTCAAGACATCCTCTAGTGTGAACAGAAAGCTGAGATTTAAGGAGAATGCGACACCTCAGCTAATTTTCAAAAGTTTTTATTACATTAAAACGGAAAGAATCCTCTAGTGTGAACAGAAATTCAAACATACAGATTTTGTTCACTGCATGGAAATGAAGTAAGTTTTCAAGATATCCTCTAGCGTGAACAGAAAGCTGAGATTTAAGGAGAATGCGACACCTAAGCTAATTTTCAAAAGTTTTTTTTACATTAAAACGGAAAGAATACTCTAGTGTGAACAGAAATTCAAACATACATATTTTGTTCCCTACATGGAAAAGAAGTAAGTTTTCAAGACATCCTCTAGTGTGAACAGAAAGCTGAGATTTAAGGAGAATGCGACACCTCAGCTAATTTCAAAAGTTATTTTTACATTAAAACGGAAAGAATCCTCTAGTGTGAACAGAAATTCAAACATACATATTTTGTTCACTGCATGGAAAAGAAGTAAGTTTTCAAGACATCCTCTAGTGTGAACAGAAAGCTGAGATTTAAGGAGAATGCGACACCTCAGCTAATTTCAAAAGTTTTTTTTACATTAAAACAGAAAGAATCCTCTAGTGTGAACAGAAATTCAAACATACATATTTTGTTCACTGCATGGAAAAGAAGTAAGTTTTCAAGACATCCTCTAGTGTGAACAGAAAGCTGAGATTTAAGGAGAATGCGACACCTCAGCTAATTTCAAAAGTTTTTTTTACATTAAAACAGAAAGAATCCTCTAGTGTGAACAGAAATTCAAACATACATATTTTGTTCACTACATGGAAAAGAAGTAAGTTTTCAAACATCCTCTAGTGTGAACAGAAAGCTGAGATTTAAGGAGAATGCGACACCTCAGCTAATTTTCAAAAGTTTTTTTTACATTAAAACAGAAAGAATCCTCTAGTGTGAACAGAAATTCAAACATACATATTTTGTTCACTACATGGAAAAGAAGTAAGTTTTCAAGACATCCTCTAGTGTGAACAGAAAGCTGAGATTAAAGGAGAATGCAACACCTCAGCTAATTTTCAAAAGTTTTTTTTACATTAAAACGAAAATCCTCTAGTTTGAACAGAAATTCAAACATACATATTTTGTTCACTACATGGAAAAGAAGTTAGTTTTCTAATTTTCAAAAGTTTTT
>NW_026897035.1:0-27861 GCF_033153095.1 Gastrolobium bilobum | reverse complement strand
TTTGTTTGTAGTGTTAAGTTTCTTATATATAACTGAATGAATCTTAGAAGCTATGTTTCGGTTCACTCAGTATTATTACTTTTTGCCTCTGCTTTTAAAAACATGCATGTATTGTGTTAATTAATAGTTGTTTAAGTTTAGGGATTAATTTAAAGAGAATAAAATAAATAAATGAATTTGAGATTGCTTTAATTGACTTTATTTGGGGAATAGAAGAGATGCTGTTCTGTTGATCAGAGATCAGAGTCAGAGTCAGATCCTCTGAGCACCTAATTTGTGATTTGACAAGAGAGCTTTAAGCTCAGTTTCAGTTCACTCAGTATTATTACTTTGCCTCTGCTTTTAAAAAGTATATAAGAGGAGCTTAATAGTTGTTTAAGTTTAGTGTGTGATTAATTTAAAGAGAAGAAAATAAATAAAAAAATGGATTTGAAAAATTTCTTAATAAGATTGAAGTTTAATTGCGCTGTTTGTGTTACTTTATTTAGGGAATAGGAGAGATGCTAGACTACTGTTCTGTTGATCCACTTCTTCTTTTTTTTGCTTCCTTGCTTCTCTCCTGAGCTCCTACCTTTCTCTCTCTCTCTCTCTACGTGTCTCTCTCTTTCACTTTCTCAAAATCTTGGCTTCTTAGGGAATTTTGAAGCTTTTTTTGTTTCCAAAAAATGATAGTGTTATTATATTAAAACTATCTAGCTGTGCTGTGTAGCACTGTATCATTCATTCACCTATTTTGTAGTCTATAATCCTTGTATCTTTTCCCCCAAAGAGAGTCCTTGCTACTGATATCGATGTATTCTCTTGTTTACTCGTACATATATGTTTTCATTGTTTAATTTTAATTTTCACTGGCATCTAGCTTAAACGTAAAAAATGTAATTTAATTGGGCGGGATTTAATTTAATTACACTCACTCATTCCTCTCTTTCTTCTCCCTCTCTCTCTTCTCCACCAAAGAAAACCCCTAAGCCCCCTCTTCTCTTCTCTTCTCACCCTTCAATCAAATCACAAAAATGGTTGGTTACCTTTTCTTTTCGTTATCTTCTCTTCCTTCTAAACAAACGATTCATTGAATCTGACTTGAATGAATGTTCTTCTTCAAGTTTTCTTTCTTTCTTTCAATCAAATCACAAAAATGGTGGTTACCTTTGGCCGATGCTCAGCTCAACTCACAATAACAATACTGTTGAAGATCTTGTTCAACAAGATAAGCTACCAACTACAAGCAGCAGCTCAACTCACAGGAAAAGAACTTTCTTTCGCCTCTGCTTTCATTTCATTTCATTGGTTCTTCCATTTATTTTAAGTGTGTTATTGCGTTTTTTTTCTTTCTTTTTTTTTGTTTCAGCGACCATAAAACATGTATTTCTTTTTGTATTTGTAGCTCAGCTCAAAAAAGACACTGAACAGAGGCATTTCTGAGCTAGTCCTCTTGATGGCCCCCGACACTGAGCCTCTTGAGTTGAGATTCTTCTCAATAATCTTCCTTTACTTGCTGCTGAATGCTGAGGATAAGGTAACTTCCCCTCCATACCATGCCATACCTTTATTTTTTCTTAAATCCTCATTATTAATACTGTACGTGTCATGTATGTATATTTGTTTGTGCTCTATGATGGTTCATTCATTGTATCTGTCTGTATTATTACTTTTGTTTGTAGTGTTAAGTTTCTTATATATAACTGAATGAATCTTAGAAGCTCTGTTTCGGTTCACTCAGTATTATTACTTTTTGCCTCTGCTTTTAAAAACATGCATGTATATAAGAGGAGGTTAATTAATAGTTGTTTAAGTTTAGTGTGTGATTAATTTAAAGAGAAGAAAATAAATAAATAAATGAATTTGAAAAATTTCTTAATAAGATTGAAGTTTAATTGCGCTGTTTGTGTTACTTTATTTGGGGAATAGGAGAGATGCTAGACTACTGTTCTGTTGATCAGAGATCAGAGTCAGAGTCAGATCCTCAGAGCACCTAATTTGTGATTTGACAAGAGAGCTTTATTTGGTTCCTTGCATCTCTCCTGAGCTTTTCCACTTCCTACCTTTCTATACGTGTCTCTCTCTTTCACCTTTCTCAAAAACTTGGCTTCTTATGGAATTTTGAATCTTTTTTCTTTCCAAAAATGATATTGTGATATTATCAAATTATTAATAAAGATTGAAGATGAAGAATATTATTATTATTTTTTTTTAAATTCTAAACATATTAAATAGTATATCATTTTTTTTTAATTTTAAACAATTGTAGTTAAAATCCCTGCTGCTATGACTCCATTGATTATTATATTAAAACTATCTAGCTGTGCTGTGTAGCCCTGTATCATTCATTCAAAGAAAAACCCTAAGCCTAGCCCCCTTCTCTTCTCTTCTCTTCTCTTCAATCAAGCTCAGCTCAACTCACAATAACAATATTGTTGAAGATCTTGTTCAACAAGATAAGCTACCAACTACAAGCAGCTCCTCAACTCACAGGAAAGGAACTTTCTTTCGCCTCTTCTTTTATTTCATTTCATTTCATTTCGTTGGTTCTACCATTTATTTTAAGTGTGTTATTGCGTTTTTTTCTTTTTTCTTTTTGTTTCAGCGACCATAAAACATGTATTTTTATTTGTATTTGTAGCTCAGATTAAAAAAGACACTGAACAGAGGCATTTCTCCTCTTGATGGCACCCGACTCTGAGCCTCTTGAGTTGAGATTCTTCTCAAAAATCTTCCTTTACTTGCTGCTGAGGATAAGGTAACTTCCGATACCATACCATACCATACCTTTATTTTTTCTTAAATCCTCATTATTAATATTGTACGTCATGTATTTGTTTGTGCTCTATAGTCTATGGTTTATTCATTGTATCTGTATTGTTACTTTTGTTTGTAGTGATAAGTTTTTTATAACTGAATGAATCTTAGAAGCTCAGTTTCAGTTCACTCAGTATTATTACTTTGCCTCTGCTTTTAAAAAGTATATAAGAGGAGCTTAATAGTTGTTTAAGTTTAGTGTGTGATTAATTTAAAGAGAAGAAAATAAATAAAAAAATGGATTTGAAAAATTTCTTAATAAGATTGAAGTTTAATTGCGCTGTTTGTGTTACTTTATTTAGGGAATAGGAGAGATGCTAGACTACTGTTCTGTTGATCGCAGATCAGAGTCAGATCCTCAGAGCACCTAATGTTGTGATTTGACAAGAGAGCTTTATTGGTTATTAATTGCGCACTTCTTCTTTTTTTTGCTTCCTTGCTTCTCTCCTGAGCTCCTACCTTTCTCTCTCTCTCTACGTGTCTCTCTCTTTCACTTTCTCAAAATCTTGGCTTCTTAGGGAAATTTGAAGCTTTTTTTGTTTCCAAAAAATGATAGTGTTATTATATTAAAACTATCTAGCTGTGCTGTGTAGCACTGTATCATTCATTCACCTATTTTGTAGTCTATAATCCTTGTATCTTTTCCCCCAAAGAGAGTCCTTGCTACTGATATCGATGTATTCTCTTGTTTACTCGTACATATATGTTTTCATTGTTTAATTTTAATTTTCACTGGCATCTAGCTTAAACGTAAAAAATGTAATTTAATTGGGCGGGATTTAATTTAATTACACTCACTCATTCCACTTCCTACCTTTCTATACGTGTCTCTCTCTTTCACCTTTCTCAAAAACTTGGCTTCTAATGGAATTTTGAATCTTTTTTCTTTCCAAAAATGATAGTGTGATATTATCAAATTATTAATAAAGATTGAAGATGAAGAATATTATTATTATTTTTTAAATTCTAAACATATTAAATAGTATATCATTTTTTTTTTAATTTGAAACAATTGTAGTTAAAATCCCTGCTGCTATGACTCCATTGATTATTATATTAAAACTATCTAGTTGTGCTGTGTAGCCCTGTATCATTCATTCACCTATTCTGTAGTTTATAATCTCTGGTGTCATGCATAGTCTTTCGCTTTTTCCCTACAGAGAGAGTCCTTTGCTCCTGATATCGATGTATTCTCTTGTTTATAAGGATGGTAGTATGAGATTAAAGTTTATTTGGGGAATAGGAGAGAGATACCACTGTTCTATTGATCAGAGATCAGAGCCATTAATTGCTTTTGTCAGTCCTCATTTAACCTAATGTGAAAGTTGTGATTTGACAAGAGAGCTTGCTTTTATTTTTTTGCGTCCACTCTTCTCTCTTGAGCTTTTCCGCTTCCTACCTTTCAATCTCTACGTGTCTCTCTCTTTCACCTTTCTCAAAAACTTATTGCTGTGATCTGTCCATTCTCTCTCACTTTACATTATCTTTGGACTCTCATTTCACTTCCATAGATCCATTGTCTTCAGTTCACCGAAACCGCCACCACCTACCCCATTATATTACAGATCAGAACCACTCTCTTCTTTGCATGTGCACCCAACAAACAACTAGTGTTTTTTTACATGATAATGATGAGGCGTTTCAAAATAGTGTTTATGTTATTGTTTTCTCAAAACATTTCCAGAGAAAATAGTAAACACTATTTTCTCTGGAAATGTTTTAAGGAGGTAATAATGGAGCGGAGCAGAACCAAATATACCAAGGTCCTGCCAGTGTTCTGTGGTGTAGATCCCTCAGAAGTATTTCATCAAACAACTGAAGTAGTCACCTCTCTGGTAAGTAAGTACCTCTTCTTCATTCTGTATTATGTTGTGATTGTGGGGACACAACCAATAGAGCTCTAAGATTGTCTTCTCTCAATCTTCTTTGCATTTTTGTTTTTTTTTTTGGGGGGGGCGGTAAATAATGTTCATTGCATTTTAATCCTCGTTTAAGCGTCTGTTGAATTTTTTTCTAAATGGTGGTATCAATAACCAAAGTTTCTTTAAAGTCATCTAGATTAAGGTCTTTGTAAATGCTTCTTCTCAAACTTTCTTCTGTTACTCTTGTTTAAACGATGTTAGCATTTAGTAAAGCCAATTTTTTAATAAATATTATTATGATTATATTTATTTTAGTGTGAATCGCGGGTTTTTTTATTAAATTAATCAAAGTAATTAGTCAAACTATAATGAATTATATATATATATATATATATATATATATATATATATATATATGTGATGAATTTTTTCTCAACCCAATCATGTCTCATATTTTTAATAATTAAAATGAATTTTATTTCCTTAAAATTAGAATATATATTTCTCAGCTGTCCATCCACACATATATTTTTTAATATGTATATACATTAGCTAATATAAATTAGTAAAAATAATAAATTTTAAGAGTAGCTAAATTAGAACTTCAGAGGGACGGAAATAACTTACGAGTTAAGAGTTAAGAGAATACAACGGTCATCATAGTTTTGCCGCCAAAAAATATAAATTAAAAATTTTCTTTCTCTCTTTTCACTCTTGTTAAGGTTTTCTTAGGGTTTCTTTCTCTGTTTTCTTAAGGTTTTCTTAGGGTTTCTTTCTCTGTTTTCACTCCTTCTTAAAGTTTTCTTGGTTTCTTTGGGTTTCCTAGTTTCTTTCTCTTGTTCTTGCTTGTTTCTTTCTCTTGTTCTTGGATTGTTTTATCAAGACAATGGAATTGGTGAATATGGGAGATGGGATGCAAGTAGATGATGACCCAACCAGCCTGTATTGTTTGGCAACACTCCTACAAAGGTGTCAATACCTGGTATGTTACTTCTGCCCTTTCTTTTCTTCTCTTTTCATTTTTTTTTCTTGCTGATATTCGACTGTGTTCTTTTTTCTTTTCTTTTTTCTTTTCTTGAAAATACAGTATGTTTCTTTTTTCTTCTTGAAAATAGAAGATTGAGGGTGTGGCTTGTCAATTCCATATGAAATATATGTTTCTTTCTTTCTTTTTCTTTATTATTCTGGCAATATTGAGGGTGTGGCTTTTCCATTATGTTCTTGCTTTTCTTTTCTTTTGATTTCGTTTTTCTTTTCTTTTTTCTTTTCTTGAAAATACAGTATGTTTCTTTTTCTTCTTGAAAATAGAAGATTGAGGGTGTGGCTTGTCAACAGTTGCTTGTCAATACCATACGAAATATATATGTTTCTTTCTTTGTTTTTCTTTATTATTCTGGCAATATTGAGGGTGTGGCTTTTCCATTATGTTCTTGCTTTTCTTTTCTTTTTATTTCGTTTCTTTTTTTTTCTTGATAACTATGGATGTTCGATTGTATGCTTTTGTTTCTGTCTGCCATACTTTTCTCCTGAGCTCATACCTTTTTTCTGAGCCTCTTGAGTTGAGATTCTTCCCAATACCATACCATACCATACCATACCTTTATTTTTTCTTAAATCCTTATTATTAATATTGTACGTCATGTATTTGTTTGTGCTCTATAGTCTATGGTTTATTCATTGTATCTGTATTGTTACTTTTGTTTGCAGTGATAAGTTTTTTATAACTGAATGAATCTTAGAAGCTCAGTTTCAGTTCACTCAGTATTATTACTTTGCCTCTGCTTTTAAAAAGTATATAAGAGGAGCTTAATAGTTGTTTAAGTTTAGTGTGTGATTAATTTGTTATTGAAGACAGTGGGTGATGTTAAATCACTGAGAGGTTTGAACCCATGTATAAAGCAGAGGAGGAGGTAGATGATCAGAATTATCGCTATGCAATTATAAACAATTAAAAAAAACAGACTTACTTGTCAGGTATTAGAGAAAGACAGAATGATGAATCAGATATGCAAAATCAGAAGGATAAAATCCGAGCCCACAAAACGTGTCTCCTTAAGATAATTTGTCCCCTCACTGATGCCTAAGGTAGATGGACACTTGCCTCCCAGGATAGAACGGATTTCGTCTGAAGAGTGGCGGCACTACCAGTCAACAGCCCAAACGAACACAACAAAATGCCAGAGGAAACTACACCGGAGTATGAAAAGGAACATGCAAAACCGGAAGGAGAAAAATTTCGGCAGAGTTTCAGTGCAGAAAAATTGGATCCATTTTATGAAGGTGTCAGTGTCTATTTATAGACAACGTAAAGTCACGTTCCAAAAGGCACCTATTCGATGACGAAACAACACATCCGTTGGACACGAAAAGACACATTCGTTTGACACGAAAAGACACATTCGTTCAACACGAAAAGACACCCATTCAAGGATGAAACAACATGTCTGTTAGGATGAAACAACATGTCCCTTAGGATGAAACAACACATCGTTTAGGATGAAAAGATACATCTGTTTGTCGACGAAAAGGCACACCTTTTCAGTACCAAACTTCTTATTCATAACCAATAGATTGTCTATACAATTTATATATATATATATAAATTCCAACAATCCCCCACATGGATAAGAATTAAAATCACCGTGACAAAAAATGCATAAGAGTATAAATGCAAAGTGTAATTTCCTCAACGAGAAACAACTGCATCGAGACAGGTGGAGTTACCTTTGAACCTTCTCTAGTGAAAACCTATCAGATATACTCGGTCAATCGGTGGTCTAGGTCGACTTGAACCGTCAACCTTTAGTGTATACCTAGACAGTAGGAGTCACACAATTGCTTCTCTAGCATTGTTGGTCCTTTGTTGCGCCCATTTTGGCCGTGGGTCACCTGCCTGGTTCTGCGAGTGTTTTAGAGAATCGGCCTTTGAAAAATTCTCATAGAAGCGGCCCTCACTTCACACTCACATAGGTGATTTCTTTTGATGTAACTCACTATACATCATCTGAACACAACAGATTAAGAAATCATTAAAAGCCTAAATGCTTACCCTCATAATACACTGTCTTGTCTTAGGAATGAGTATGAGTTTAAAAACTCCATAGTGTTTGAACAGTCGACCATCACTTAGTTGTCTCTTTGAACCTAGTTCATGGGATCTCCACTCTTCTAGGTAGAGTTACCGCAATGCTCAACAATTGATAGGCCTTAAACCCATTCCTTTCGACAAATTTTCAACCAACTCTCTAAGAATCCCTTTGGTTAACGGATCCGCTATGTTCTCTTTACACTTAACATAGTCAATTGTAATCATTCCATTCGAGAGTAGTTGTCTTACGGTATCATGTCTGCGACGTATGTGTCTAGACTTACTGTTATACATGACGTTCTTGGCCCTTCCAATAGCTACTGGGCTATCACAATGTATGCATACAGATGGTACCAGTTTTGGCCAATTAGGAACATCCTCAATAAAGTTACGAAGCCATTCGGCTTCTTCACCGGCTTTATCTAAAGCAATAAATTCTGCTTCCATGGTTAACCTTGCAATGCAGGTCTGCTTGGATGATTTCCAAGACACACTGCACCTCCACCAAGGGTGAACACATATCCACTTGTGGATCTAGTGTCATTAGAGCCGGTGATCCAATTTACATCATAATACCCTTCTATAACTGCGGGGTATTTCTCGTAATGCAAAGCAAAATTTTGAGTATACTTCAGGTATCCCAAAACTCTTACCATAGCTTTCCAATGATTTTCATTTGGATTACTAGTAAAGCGACTTAACAGAATTACTGCATAAGCAATATCAGGTCTGGTGCAGTTCATAACATACATCAGGCTTCCCAACACTTGAGCATATAGCTTTTGTGCTGTAGCTTTACCAGTGTTCTTTAGTAAACTAATATTACAATCGACAGGGTTCCTCACAGGAGTTATATTCAAACTTTTGAATTTCTCAAGAACCTTAGCTATATAGTGAGCCTGTGATAAGGCTAACCTTGCAGATGTTCTATGGATTTTAATACCTAGGATAACGTCTGCTATCCCCATATCTTTCATATCAAACTTACTATTAAGTAACTGTTTAGTAGCTTTAATCATTTGATTATTACTACCCATGATCAACATGCCGTCTACATAAAGACAAACAATGACAAATCCTTTTTCAGTATTTCGAACATAGACACATTTATCACACTCATTGATTCGAAATCCATTTGATAACATAACATTGTCAAATTTCGCATGCCATTGCTTTGGAGCTTGCTTTAACCTGTAAAAAGGATTTTATTAAGCGACAAACTTTCCATTCTTGTCCTGGAACAACAAAACCCTCAGGTTGTTCTAAATATATCTCTTCTTCCAGGTCGCCGTTTAAGAAGGCGGTCTTAACATCCATTTGATGTATTTGTAATCCATTCAATGCAGCTACCGTGATCAACATCCTAATGGATGTGATCCTTGTAACCGGTGAATAAGTATCGAAATAATCGAGACCTTCACGTTGCCTGTAGCCTTTTACCACAAGCCTTGCTTTATATTTATTAATAGTGCCATTCTCTTTCATTTTTCTTTTGAAAACCCACTTACTTCCTAAAGGCTTATTGCCAGGAGGAAGGTTTACCAATTCCCAAGTGTGGTTGGACAAGATAGACTCTATCTCACTATTGATAGCCTCTTCCCAGAATGGTCCTTCCGGGGACGTAATAGCTTCCTTAGACGTTTGAGGCTCATTTTCTAATAAATATGTCATAAAATCATGTCCAAAGGATGTGGCGGTCCTTTGCCTCTTGCTACGTCTAGGTTCATCTTTTACATCCTCTACAGGATCAATATTAGTTGTAGCATCCCGAGGTATCACAACCTGGTCATCATTATTACCATTTGATTCTTGTATTTTCTTATACGGAAATACGTCTTCAAAGAAAGTAACTTCCCTTGACTCAATAACCGTATTAACTTGTATGTCTGAGACATCAGATTTATAAACTAGAAACCGATAAGCACTACTATTAAGTGCATAACCGATGAATACACAATCCACGGTTTTAGGTCCGATTTTCAACTTCTTAGGTTTAGGAACGGCAACCTTAGCCAAGCACCCCCACACTCTAAAATATTTCAGGGATGACTTCTTTCCTTTCCATATGTCGTATGGTATGCTCTTTGTCAAACACCCCCATACTTCAAGATAATTCAAGGTAGGCTCCCTACCTTTCCATATTTCATAGGGGGTGTTCTTAATTTTTCTTGTGGGGTACTTTATTGATTGTACACTTTATCATTAAAATGATTTTCCCCCACAAACCAGACGTCAACAACATCATTTCATTTAATGTCTGGTTCTTTCTCTCAGTAATACTATTGGATTCTGAAGCATAAGGAGCCATCTTTTGGTATGTAATACCAAACTTTAAACAAAACTTCTCGAAGGGGCATCATACTCTCCCCACTAGATTGCTCCTTATTCCTTTAATTTTCTTACTGAACATTACCATAAAATAATATACAATTATTATGTCATTGACAACATTTAAAGCCATCACATTGACTTTGATCATGCCATGACTAAGATAGCTCTTTCCACGTTCATATAATACAGAATATTTCATTGGACATAAAACTTTTATATCCATCTTTAACACGGTGGAATTAAGAAAGAATTATCACTGGCTATCATAAAATCAAAATCGTTAAACATATATGGAGAGACTTTATGACTCTACAAAAATTGAATATATATCACCATAAACTTCATGTTAACCATAAAATAATACACAACCAGCATATCATTTATGACATCCAAATCATAGGTAATTGAATCCAATGCAATACATAATTAATTTCCACATTTAAATCACATCTCAATTAATGCAATTAATCACAATGCATTCATACACATAAACGAGTAATGACACTCATTAGTTGCTTCATATATATTCATTCAAAGAAATCGAGAGATTTCCCACGAAATAAATGTATTAATTCTCCAATGGATCATCATCACGATATCCATTCGATGCATCATTATCAACGTATTAAAGATATTAAAACGCATCCATTTGTCCTCAGATTACTTGAATGACAACAAGCAATGCTAATTCACTTGACATATTCTAAAATGCCAAAAACTTAGTATACTACCTACAGTGGCGTGGTGGTTACATTCACATACACTACAAGAAAAAAGTTTATTTGTGACAAAAAAATTTGTCACAAATTTTGTCACAGATGATAATTTTCGACACAAATAATCAAATTTCGTCACAAATAAATTTGCGACGCAGGCATTTGTGACGAAACTTCATATGTAGTGACGAAATTTGCGACACTAATAAACAAATTTCTTGTAGTGATAAGAAATAAAATCACACTCCAATGGCCAAAAGGTTTCTAACCTTGGTTCCTCAAAAGATGATAGTACATCACACTTGCCACCAGGACACCCATAACGTTGGGTGTAATAATTATCACCTTTATAAATGATGTTTGTCCATATCCCAACATAGTTGGATTCATATCATGTAAGAAAACCCAATAACCGATTACATGATGGAGGCTACATAATAACTGTCACAACTTAAATTTAAATAATGAAGTATCAAACCAAGATAAAACAAGGAAAATGCTCCAGCAGCTAGTTATAAAATAGAGTGTTAATAAACTGCCATTTTTTTTTTCCTTTAAATTCAAAAGATGCAATGTTTCAAAGAAACATTTTCAATCTGCAAGAGGTTGACACCAAATCAAGGTTTGAAATTTAATTTCCAATCATAAATTCAATGCCATACGAAATATATATGTTTCTTTCTTTCTTTTTCTTTATTATTCTGGCAATATTGAGGGTGTGGCTTTTCCATTATGTTCTTGCTTTTCTTTTCTTTTGATTTCGTTTCTTTTTTTTCTTGATAACTGTGGATGTTCGATTGTATGCTTTTGTTTCTGTCTGCCCAGACATCATATTCTTGCTGATATTTCTTGCCGATATTCGACTGTGTTCTTTTTTCTTTTCTTGAAAATACAGTATATTTCTTTTTTTTTCTTGAAAATAAAAGATTGAGGGCGTGGCTTGTCAACAGTTGCTTATCAATACCATACGAAATATATATGTTTCTTTCTTTCTTTTTCTTTATTATTCTGGCAATATTGAGGGTGTGGCTTTTCCATTATGTTCTTGCTTTTCTTTTCATTTGATTTTCATTTTTCTTTTCTTTTTTCTTTTCTTGAAAATACAGTATGTTTCTTTTTTTTCTTGAAAATAGAAGATTGAGGGTGTGGCTTGTCAACAGTTGCTTGTCAATACCATATGAAATATATGTTTCTTTCTTTCTTTTTCTTTATTATTCTGGCAATATTGAGGGTGTGGCTTTTCCATTATGTTCTTGCTTTTCTTTTCTTTTGATTTCGTTTCTTTTTTTTCTTGATAACTGTGGATGTTCGATTGTATGCTTTTGTTTCTGTCTGCCCAGACATCATATTACTGGACTATTAACTGGTTTTTTTGTTTTTTAATTTTGTAAATTTGATTTTGTCTAGTTGAGTTTGTTAATTTTTTCAGTTGGTGTTTTATTTAACAAAACTAACATTGGATATATTTAGATATGTGGGTTTTCTATTTTATTTATTTTTTAAATATCTATGGTTTCGATTGGAATGATAACATGTTGGTTTTTCATCATGTTGAAGATGATGAAAAAGCTGAGAAGATGGAAGAGGATGAAGCTGAGATGATGGAAGAAGATGAGGATGAATATGGGAGATGGGATGCAATGGGAGATGGGATGCAAGTAGAAGAGGATGAAGCTGAGAAGATGGAAGAGGATGAAGATGAGGATGAAGCTGAGATGATGGAAGAAGATGAGGATGAATATGGGAGATGGGATGCAATGGGAGATGGGATGCAAGTAGAAGAGGATGAAGATGAGGATGAAGCTGAGAAGATGGAAGAGGATGAAGATGAGGATGAAGCTGAGATGATGGAAGAAGATGAGGATGAATATGGGAGATGGGATGCAATGGGAGATGGGATGCAAGTAGATGAGGATGAAGATGAAAAGATGGAAGAGGATGAAGATGAGGATGAAGCTCAGATGATGGAAGAAGATGAGGATGAATATGGGAGATGGGATGCAATGGGAGATGATGACCCAACCAGCCTGTATTGTTTGGCAACACTCCTACAAAGGTGTCATTACCTAGGTATGGTACTTCTGCCCTTTCTTTTCTTTTTTTTTTTTCTTGAAAATGTTTGATTATATGCTGATATTTCTTGCTTGAAAAGATTGAGTATGTGGGTTTCTTGCTGATATTCGACTGTGTTCTTTCCTTTCCTTTTTTTTCTTGAAAATAGAGATTGAGGGTGTGGCTTGTCTTTTGTCAATACCATATGAAATATATGTTTCTTTCTTTCTTTTTCTTTATTATTCTGGCAATATTGAGGGTGTGGCTTTTCCATTATGTTCTTGCTTTTCTTTTCTTTCGATTTCGTTTCTTTTTTTTCTTGATAATACAGTGGATGTTCGATTGTGTGCTTTTGTTTCTGTCTGCCCAGACATCTTATTACTGGACTATTAACTGGTTTTTTTGTTTTTTGATTTTGCCTAGTTGAGTTTGTTAGTTTTTTCAGTTGGTGTTTTATTTAACAAAACTAACATTGGATATATTTAGATATGTGGGTTTTCCATTTTATTTATTTTTTAAATATTAATGGTTCTTTCTTTCTTTCTTTCGTTTTTTTTCGCAATATTTAGATGTTGGTTTCGATTGGAATGATAACATGTTGGTTTTTCATCATGTTGAAGATGACGAAAAAGCTGAAAAGATGGAAGATGATGAGGATGAAGCTGAGGAGATGGAAGAAGATGAAGATGATGAAAAAGCTGAGAAGATGAGGATGAAGCTGAGAAGATGGAAGAAGATGAGGATAAAGATGATGAAAAAGCTGAGAAGATGGAAGAAGATGAGGATGGAGTTCATGTAGAACTTGAGAAAGGTCTTAACCAAGAGGATCGATCAACCCAAAAGCAGTCTCGGGTTGTTTGGACCGAAGAGCTACATCGGTCGGTGTTTTGTGGCCGCTGTTAATGACTTGGGTGTTGACAGTAAGTTATTCATTCTTTCTCTACAATGCAAAGTAGTTGTTATCTTAATTGTTATTAATTGCTACAATTGGTCAATCAATTGATGTTTCTGCTTTATTTTAGCAATACTTTTATTATATTTTTGTGTAGAAATAGCAATCAAATCCTAATAATATTACAATGTGAAAACTAGTTCCATCACCTCTCTTTGCAAACTTTATTTCCACAAGTGTCTTCACATCCACTGCCCAGAATCCAACCATAATTCTTCGAACATCTGTCTCAGCCCCACTTGGATATATAATTTCTGTCATAATATTGGAATCTGCACCAAAATAAAAAATGGCTTCTCCGTTGTTAATACCAGTGTGCATTTCCAAATAACAAACAAATCCACTGCCCATATATTCCTCTATTTCAGTAATCCTTTCCTTGGAGTAAGCTAATATACTTATTTGGCATCTCTCGAAAACTGAACAAATCAAAATTCAAATTTTCCTTAATTCGATCATGATTAATTTGGTCTCATGAGAGCTGGAAGCTGTCCAATTGGTCCCAACTGTGTCTTCCATTCGCTGCCAACTCTGGGTTTTTTTTTTGTATTGCAAAAGTATATGTTTGCTGTATTTTTCCAATTGCTGTATTTTTTTGTTCAACATTATTTTGAATGCTTTCTCAAATACTCTTCCTAATCTGTAGTGAACTGGAGTAGATGTCATGACATTATTGTTAATGAAGTCTGACACATTTGTATGTTCTTTTGATTGCAGAGGTTGTACCTAGAAAAATTCTTCAATTGATGAAGGCTGAGAAGCATCTTACTAGGGCGCATATGGCCAGCCATCTGCAGGTATTTTTTTCTTTTCCTTTCTGCTTTAATTTGATAGTTTTTCATTTATAGAACTTTATTTGTTTTTTTAATTGCTGCAGAAATAAAGACTTCGACTGAAAAGAATCAGGTCTAAGGCAACCCAGCAAGTCAGTCCTTTTAAATATCCTTTTCATCTGGTGAGATGATTAGTCCTAGGCAAACAAGTAATATTGTGCCATTTCAGGGGTTGGCTGACCAAAGCCAGGATGGCAGTTATGCTTCACATCTTACCAATTTAAGCTCAATAGGCTCAATCTTAAATGAAGACTTGGACTTGGACTTTGATTCTGACTTTGATCTTTATGATCCTACACAAATGATTGACTCGGATTATTACACAAATGATTGACTCGGATTATTTGTTGTCTATGTAGTTGATAACACCAATTATTTGTTGTCTATGTAGTTGTAAATGGGATTCAAATTTAATTCTTTGGCTTCCCAGATTTGTTCTCTACTGAGATTGACCTCCATTCATTTGTATTTTCTTTGAGTTTGTATAACCAACAAGTCACGTAACCATGCATTCTTTCTATTTTTATACTTTTATTTTCACTATTGTTCTTGTTTGGTTAATAATTAGTCTGATCAACATCGACATTTTTTGTGAATGATTGAACAAGATTATTTGTAAAGACTGATGAGTCTAATGTGGATGGAAAATTTAGCTTTCTAAAATTTTTGTGAATGATACCGAAGTGTCAATTACTAGTATAAATGTCCATAGATTATTCAATATGTTAATGTTTTTGAGTTATATAAGAGGAGTAGATAACTCTTTGGATCATATAGCCTCAAATTATGATTGAGCAGGGTTACATAAAAGGGACAAGAGTAAAGGGGGTAAAATTGTTCTATTTACATGTTTCAGCAAGTGCTTACAGTGGTACTTACATGTAATTGACCTATGAAGGAGCATCAACATGAATCAAACTCACGACGATTTAGTAAAAATTATCAACAAGAGTTGTTATATTTTTTGAAAAGGAGTAATTATTCTACCTAATTGATAAAAACATATATGACGTAAGAAGATGACAAATATATATGATACATGGACATGTATAGAGATGACACTAGTCCACTACCATATTCTGAAACAGAAATGTCTTAATAATATATATATATATATATATATATATATATATATATGAAAGGTGGAGAAAATTCTAGATATTTGTGCTCGCTTATAGATCTAGATTACTGAATAACTGTTGTTTTAAATCCATGATCTGTTTGGTGGAAAGAGAGAAAATTTATTTATTTTATCATAAGCATTTCTTCAAAATTATAAGGTTGTCTATTTATTTTTTTAGTCCTCTTTTTTAAATTATAAAGGGAAAATATTTAGTTACAAAAAAAAAGGGAAAATATTTTTTATTTTAAAGGACATGATTTTATATTATTCTAAATAAAATTATATCGTTTTAATATATATTTAATGATTTTTAATATTTTCTTTCCTCTGTATAATTAGAAGCAGAGAGACCTAAAATAAAAGTCATCTAATTTAAAATGACAAATAATTGTTTACAAAAAAAAATGACAATTAATTTTTATAAAAGGGTATGAGACACCGTGTAGGTGTGCATTTAAAACTCAGCAATACTTGTATTTTAGGAAAAAAAGGAAAAGAAGAAAGTTCACTTCAATTATGCATGTGTACGAGGTTAGCTGTGTATACTATGTAGGTTATTTGACCATTTTTGGGCTTTATCATGTGTATTTTCAGAGATGATCTTCAAGGTAAAGTGGCTGAGATTGAAAGTGTAAATTATCTCGAATCCAGTACTTGATTCTTGAAAGGTAAAAATGATTGAAATTATTAGGTGTGGTGGGACATATGCTATCCGCTAGGGGTGATAATAAGGCCAAGGGCCTATCAGGGGCCTTAGGCCCGGCCCGTTTCGGCTCGGCTCGTCTTTTTTTATTATTAAGCCCAGACTTATACTCATGCAAAAGATTTTTTATTTAAAAGGCCTCAGGCTTTCATAGCCAAGCCCGGCCTTGAAGCCTTGGAGGCTGGCCCGTATACATTAAATTTATTTATTTTTATATTTTTATATTAATCATTTCACCATCCTTTTCTCAGTTTTCTGTCTCTGCTCTATCTCTTCTCCCCGATCTAAGTCATGTTCATCATCTATTTTTATAAGCCATGCGGATTCCACGGCTTATAATGATGCTTATGGCGGCGACCGTGGAAAAAAAATTAATGTAAAATGTGGAAGAAAATTTATTGGTGGGGTTCAAATCTAGTGTAAAAAATCTAGAATATTAAGAAATGTGGAAGAAAATTTAATGTAAAAAATCTAGAATGTGGAAGAAAATTAAGGAAAAGCAACGTAAAATAAAGTAAAGGTGATGTTGTTATTTTGATTTTTTAATATTAATGTTTTTTTATTATAAAAGAAAATAACGTAAAATTTCTTTTTTTTTCTTTTCTTGAAAATAATGTATGTTTCTTTTTTTTTCTTGAAAATAGAAGATTGAGGGTGTGGCTTGTCAACAGTTGCTTGTCAATACCATACGAAATATATATGTTTCTTTCTTTCTTTTTCTTTATTATTCTGGCAATATTGAGGGTGTGGCTTTTCCATTATGTTCTTGCTTTTCTTTTCTTTTGATTTCGTTTTTCTTTTCTTTTTTCTTTTCTTGAAAATACAGTATGTTTCTTTTTTTTTTCTTGAAAATAGAAGATTGAGGGTGTGGCTTGTCAACAGTTGCTTGTCAATACCATATGAAATATAAGTTTCTTTCTTTCTTTTTCTTTATTATTCTGGCAATATTAAGGGTGTGGCTTTTCCATTATGTTCTTGCTTTTCTTTTCTTTTGATTTCGTTTCTTTTTTTTTTTCTTCATAACTGTGGATGTTCGATTGTATGCTTTTGTTTCTGTCTGCCCAGACATCATATTACTGGACTATTAACTGGTTTTTTTGTTTTTTAATTTTGTAAATTTGATTTTGTCTAGTTGAGTTTGTTAATTTTTTCAGTTGGTGTTTTATTTAACAAAACTAACATTGGATATATTTAGATATGTGGGTTTTCTATTTTTTTTATTTTTTAAACATCTATGGTTTCGATTGGAATGATAACATGTTGGTTTTTCATCATGTTGAAGATGATGAAAAAGCTGAGAAGATGGAAGAGGATGAAGCTGAGATGATGGAAGAAGATGAGGATGAATATGGGAGATGGGATGCAAGTAGAAGAGGATGAAGCTGAGAAGATGGAAGAGGATGAAGATGAGGATGAAGCTGAGATGATGGAAGAAGATGGGGATGAATATGGGAGATGGGATGCAATGGGAGATGGGATGCAAGTAGAAGAGGATGAAGATGAGGATGAAGCTGAGAAGATGGAAGAGGATGAAGATGAGGATGAAGCTGAGATGATGGAAGAAGATAAGGATGAATATGGGAACTAGTTTTCACATTGTAATATGATGTCTGGGCAGACAGAAACAAAGGCATACAGTCGAACATCCACAGTTATCAAGAAAAAAAAAACGAAATCAAAAGAAAAGAAAAGCAAGAACATAATGGAAAAGCCACACCCTCAATATTGCCAGAATAATAAAGAAAAAGAAAGAAATAAACATATATATTTCGTATGGTATTGACAAGCAACTGTTGACAAGCCACACCCTCAATCTTCTATTTTCAAGAAAAAAAAAGAAACATACTGTATTTTCAAGAAAAGAAAAAAGAAAAGAAAAACGAAATCAAAAGAAAAGAAAAGCAAGAACATAATGGAAAAGCCACACCCTCAATATTGCCAGAATAATAAAGAAAAAGAAAGAAAGAAACATATATATTTCGTAAGCAACTGTTGACAAGCCACACCCTCAATCTTCTATTTTCAAGAAAAAAAAAGAAACATACTGTATTTTCAAGAAAAGAAAAAAGAAAAGAAAAACGAAATCAAAAGAAAAGAAAAGCAAGAACATAATGGAAAAGCCACACCCTCAATATTGCCAGAATAATAAAGAAAAAGAAAGAAAGAAACATATATATTTCGTATGGTATTGACAAGCAACTGTTGACAAGCCACACCCTCAATCTTCTATTTTCAAGAAAAAAAAAGAAACATACTGTATTTTCAAGAAAAGAAAAAAGAAAAGAAAAACAACACAGTCGAATATCAGCAAGAAATATCAGCAAGAATATGATGTCTGGGCAGACAGAAACAAAAGCATACAATCGAACATCCACAGTTATCAAGAAAAAAAAAACGAAATCAAAAGAAAAGAAAAGCAAGAACATAATGGAAAAGCCACACCCTCAATATTGCCAGAATAATAAAGAAAAAGAAAGAAAGAAACATATATATTTCGTACGGTATTGACAAGCAACTGTTGACAAGTCACACCCTCAATCTTCTATTTTCAAGAAAAAAAAAGAAACATACTGTATTTTCAAGAAAAGAAAAAAGAAAAGAAAAACGAAATCAAAAGAAAAGAAAAGCAAGAACATAATGGAAAAGCCACACCCTCAATATTTCCAGAATAATAAAGAAAAAGAAAGAAAGAAACATATATTTCATATGGTATTGACAAGCAATTGTTGACAAGCCACACCCTCAATCTTCTATTTTCAAGAAAAAAAAAGAAACATACTGTATTTTCAAGAAAAGAAAAAAGAAAAGAAAAAAGAACACAGTCGAATATCAGCAAGAAATATCAGCAAGAAACCCACATACTCAATCTTTTCAAGCAAGAAATATCAGCACATAATCAAACATTTTCAAGAAAAAAAGAAAAGAAAAGAGAAGAAAAGAAAGGGCAGAAGTAACATACTTAGGTATTGACACCTTTGTAGGAGTGTTGCCAAACAATACATGCTGGTTGGGTCATCATCTACTTGCATCTCATCTCCCATATTCACCAATTCCATTGTCTTGATAAAACAATCCAAGAACAAGAGAAAGAAACAAGCAAGAACAAGAGAAAGAAACTAGGAAACCCAAAGAAACCAAGAAAACTTTAAGAAGGAGTGAAAACAGAGAAAGAAACCCTAAGAAAACCTTAAGAAAACAGAGAAAGAAACCCCAAGAAAACCTTAAGAAGAGTGAAAAGAGAGAAAGAAAATTTTTAATTTATATTTTTTGGCGGCAAAACTATGATGACCGTTGTATTCTCTTAACTCTTAACTCGTAAGTTATTTCCGTCCCTCTGAAGTTCTAATTTAGCTACTCTTAAAATTTATTATATTTACTAATTTATATTAGCTAATGCATATACATATTAAAAAATATATGTGTGGATGGACAGCTGAGAAATATATATTCTAATTTTAAAGAAATAAAATTCATTTTAATTATTAAAAATATGAGACATCATTGGGTTGAGAAAAAATTCATCACAATATATATATATATATATATATATATATATATATATATATATATATATATAGTTTGACTAATTACTTTGATTAATTTAATAAAAAAAACCCGCGATTCGCACTAAAATAAATATAATCATAATAATATTTATTAAAAAATTGGCTTTACTAAATGCTAACATCTTTTAAACAAGAGTAACAGAAGAAAGCTTGAGAAGAAGCATTTACAAAGACCTTAATCTATATGACTTTAAAGAAACTTTGGTTATTGATACCACCATTTAGAAAAAATTCAACAGACGCTTAAACGAGGATTAAAATGCAATGAACATTATTTACCCAACCCCCAAAAAAAAACATAAATGCAAAGAAGATTGAGAGAAGACAATCTTAGAGTTCTATTGGTTGTGTCCCCACAATCACAACATAATACAGAATGAAGAAGAGGTACTTACTTACCAGAGAGGTGACTACTTCAGTTGTTTGATGAAATACTTCTGAGGGATCTACACCACAGAACACTGGCAGGACCTTGGTATATTTGGTTCTGCTCCGCTCCATTATTACCTCCTAAAAACATTTCCAGAGAAAATAGTGTTTACTATTTTCTCTGGAAATGTTTTGAGAAAACAATAACATAAACACTATTTTGAAACGCCTCATCATTATCATGTAAAAAAACACTAGTTGTTTGTTGGGTGCACATGCAAAGAAGAGAGTGGTTCTGATCTGTAATATAATGGGGTAGGTGGTGGCGGTTTCGGTGAACTGAAGACAATGGATCTATGGAAGTGAAATGAGAGTCAAAAGATAATGTAAAGTGAGAGAGAATGGACAGATCGCAGCAATAAGTTTTTGAGAAAGGTGAAAGAGAGAGACACGTAGAGATAGAAAGGTAGGAAGCGGAAAAGCTCAATAGAGAAGAGTGGACGCAAAAAAATAAAAGCAAGCTCTCTTGTCAAATCACAACTTTCACATTAGGTGAAATGAGGACTGACAAAAGCAATTAATGGCTCTGATCTCTGATCAACAGAACAGTAGTATCTCTCTCCTATTCCCCAAATAAACTTTAATCTCATACTACCATCCTTATAAACAAGAGAATACATCGATATCAGGAGCAAGGGACTCTCTCTGTAGGGAAAAAGCGAAAGACTATGCATGACACCAGAGATTATAAACTACAGAATAGGTGAATGAATGATACAGGGCTACACAGCACAGCTAGATAGTTTTAATATAATAATCAATGGAGTCATAGCAGCAGGGATTTTAACTACAATTGTTTAAAATTAAAAAAAAATGATATACTATTTAATATGTTTAGAATTTAAAAAAAATAATAATAATATTCTTCATCTTCAATCTTTATTAATACTTTGATAATATCACACTATTATTTTTGGAAAGAAAAAAGATTCAAAATTCCATAAGAAGCCAAGTTTTTGAGAAAGGTGAAAGAGAGAGACACGTATAGAAAGGTAGGAAGTGGAAAAGCTCAGGAGAGATGCAAGGAACCAAATAAAGCTCTCTTGTCAAATCACAAATTAGGTGCTCTGAGGATCTGACTCTGACTCTGATCTCTGATCAACAGAACAATAGTCTAGCATCTCACTTATTCCCCAAATAAAGTAACACAAACAGCGCAATTAAACTTCAATCTTATTAAGAAATTTTTCAAATTCATTTATTTATTTATTTTCTTCTCTTTAAATTAATCACACACTAAACTTAAACAACTATTAATTAACCTCCTCTTATATACATGCATGTTTTTAAAAGCAGAGGCAAAAAGTAATAATACTGAGTGAACCGAAACAGAGCTTCTAAGATTCATTCAGTTATATATAAGAAACTTAACACTACAAACAAAAGTAATAATACAGACAGATACAATGAATGAACCATCATAGAGCACAAACAAATATACATACATGACACGTACAGTATTAATAATGAGGATTTAAGAAAAAATAAAGGTATGGCATGGTATGGAGGGGAAGTTACCTTATCCTCAACATTCAGCAGCAAGTAAAGGAAGATTATTGAGAAGAATCTCAACTCAAGAGGCTCAGTGTCGGGGGCCATCAAGAGGACTAGCTCAGAAATGCCTCAGTTCAGTGTCTTTTTTGAGCTGAGCTACAAATACAAAAAGAAATACATGTTTTATGGTCGCTGAAACAAAAAAAAAGAAAGAAAAAAAACGCAATAACACACTTAAAATAAATGGAAGAACTAATGAAATGAAATGAAAGCAGAGGCGAAAGAAAGTTCCTTTCCTGTGAGTTGAGCTGCTGCTTGTAGTTGGTAGCTTATCTTGTTGAACAAGATCTTCAACAGTATTGTTATTGTGAGTTGAGCTGAGCATCGGCCAAAGGTAACCACCATTTTTGTGATTTGATTGAGAGAAAGAAAGAAAACTTGAAGAAGAACATTCATTCAAGTCAGATTCAATGAATCGTTTGTTTAGAAGGAAGAGAAGATAACGAAAAGAAAAGGTAACCAACCATTTTTGTGATTTGATTGAAGGGTGAGAAGAGAATAGAAGAGGGGGCTTAGGGTTTTTCTTTGGTGGAGAAGAGAGAGAGGGAGAAGAAAGAGAGGAATGAGTGAGTGTAATTAAATTAAATCCAGCCCAATTAAATTACATTTTTTACGTTTAAGCTAGATGCCAGTGAAAATTAAATTTAAACAATGAAAACATATATGTACGAGTAAACAAGAGAATACATCGATATCAGTAGCAAGGACTCTCTTTGGGGGAAAAGATACAAGGATTATAGACTACAGAATAGGTGAATGAATGATACAGTGCTACACAGCACAGCTAGATAGTTTTAATATAATAACACTATCATTTTTTGGAAACAAAAAAAGCTTCAAAATTCCCTAAGAAGCCAAGATTTTGAGAAAGTGAAAGAGAGAGACACGTAGAGAGAGAGAGAGAGAAAGGTAGGAGCTCAGGAGAGAAGCAAGGAAGCAAAAAAAAGAAGAAGTGCGCAATTAATAACCAATAAAGCTCTCTTGTCAAATCACAACATTAGGTGCTCTGAGGATCTGACTCTGATCTTCGATCAACAGAACAGTAGTCTAGCATCTCTCCTATTCCCTAAAAAAAGTAACACAAACAGCGCAATTAAACTTCAATCTTATTAAGAAATTTTTCAAATCCATTTTTTTATTTATTTTCTTCTCTTTAAATTATGTTGGAATTTATATATATATATATATATATATATATATATATATATATATATATAAATTTTATAGACAATCTATTGGTTATGAATAAGAAGTTTGGTAGTGAAAATGTGTGCCTTTTCGTCGACAAACAGATGTATCTTTTCATCCTAAACGATGTGTTGTTTCATCCTAATGGACATGTGGTTTCATCCTAACGGACATGTTGTTTCATCCTTGAATGGGTGTCTTTTCGTGTTGAACGAATGTGTCTTTTCGTGTCCAACGGATGTGTTGTTTCGTCATCGAATAGGTGCCTTTTGGAACGTGACTTTACGTTGTCTATAAATAGACACTGACACCTTCATAAAATGGATCCAATTTTTCTGCACTGAAACTCTGCCGGAATTTTTCTCCTTCCGGTTTTGCATGTTCCTTTTCATACTCCGGTGTAGTTTCCTCTGGCAATTTGTTGTGTTCGTTTGGGCTGTTGACTGGTAGTGCCGCCACTCTTCAGACGAAATCCGTTCTATCCTGGGAGACAAGTGTCCATCTACCTTAGGCATCAGTGAGGGGACAAATTGTCTTAAGGAGACACGTTCTGTGGGCTCGGATTTTATCCTTCTGATTTTGCATATCTGATTCATCATTCTGTCTTTCTCTAATACCTGACAAGTAAGTCTGTTTTTTTTAATTGTTTATAATTGCACAGTGATAATTCTGATCATCTACCTCCTCCTCTGTTTTATACATGGGTTCAAACCTCTCAGTGATTTAACATCACCCACTGTCTTCAATAACAATCTTAAAACAATTGAATGCCAATAAAAGCATAACATTTTATACATAATAATTAATATAACAAAATATTCATGTCATAAGTATTTCTCATTTATCATACTATACCATTAAATGACATCAAATTTCACTGCACTAAACTTAAACAACTATTAAGCTCCTCTTATATACTTTTTAAAAGCAGAGGCAAAGTAATAATACTGAGTGAACTGAAACTGAGCTTCTAAGATTCATTCAGTTATAAAAAACTTATCACTACAAACAAAAGTAACAATACAGATACAATGAATAAACCATAGACTATAGAGCACAAACAAATACATGACGTACAGTATTAATAATGAGGATTTAAGAAAAAATAAAGGTATGGTATGGTATGGTATCGGAAGTTACCTTATCCTCAGCAGCAAGTAAAGGAAGATTTTTGAGAAGAATCTCAACTCAAGAGGCTCAAAGTCAGGTGCCATCAAGAGGAGAAATGCCTTTGTTCAGTGTCTTTTTTGAGCTGAGCTACAAATACAAATAAAAATACATGTTTTATGGTCGCTGAAACAAAAAGAAAAAAGAAAAAAACGCAATAACACACTTAAAATAAATGGTAGAACCAAAGAAATGAAATGAAATGAAATAAAAGGAGAGGCGAAAGAAAGTTCCTTTCCTGTGAGTTGAGGAGCTGCTTGTAGTTGGTAGCTTATCTTGTTGAACAAGATCTTCAACAGTATTGTTATTGTGAGTTGAGCTGAGCTTGATTGAAGAGAAGAGAAGAGAAGAGAAGGGGGCTAGGCTTAGGGTTTTTCTTTGGTGGAGAAGAAAGAGAGAGAGAGAGAGAGAGAGAAAGAGAGGAATGAGTGAGTGTTATTAAATTAAATCCCGCCCAATTTTAGATGAAAAATCTTTGAAAATTGTAAATTGTAAATTTGTGATCTGAGATGAGACTGCATCTGCATGTTTCAGATTATGCATTGAGAGGTGAGAGAGACTAAGAGCAATGGTTGGTTATTTTGATCAGTTTTGTTTTGGCCCAATCCAATCCATCTTTAATTAATTATAATAAAACTTTAAATTATAATATTTGCGCTGAAATCAAATTATTATAGATTACCTGCTAAAAAGCACGCGCGTGGTCAAGTGTCCAAAGCACATTACATTGATTTGCATTGGATAGGGCCACACTTGACTTGACAATCAGACACTACACTACACTGAGTAAAAGCAATGCAATGAATGGACTTGGGTCGGGTGTTATTTTCAGCAGCATCATCTTTGTTTTGTTTTGTTTTGGGCCCAATCCAATCCAAATATCCAATCCATCTTTGTTTTGTCACTTACATACATCGAGGAGGGAGGGATTTCTTAATTCTAAATAAATAAATGTTAATTAAAATGCTAATTAATATATCTGATTCTATATCCTATACTATACTACCGTAGAAGGAGAGAAGGGGGGAATAAATTATTATTATTAACTACTCAATGAAAGAATTAAATTATAGAACAGTTTCGGATCTTAAAAAAATTATTTAGAAAGTATCTCATAGACTTTCTTTTACATAGAGGGCCTATAAACTTATAGGCCGACCTATTTTATATTATTTATTTTAAATTAAATAAATAAATTATTATTTTAATGGTTTTGAATAATAAAATTATATTATTTTAATTATTTTCTTTAATTATTGAACGTCTTGTAGACTTAAACAGGCTAACAAGTCTATGTCAAGACTTTTGTTTTTTAAATATACGTCATGCTAAATTTATAATTTGGGCGTGCACAAGCTAACGAATCTGGCCATGCCTAAAGTATTTTACATGTGTCTGAACTATTTAAGCTAAAGCCTATCTCTATCCAGCCTATTTACACCCCCCCTACTTTTAACAATGGTTTTTCGTTGTTGATTAAATGTGAGTACTATAAACATGCTTTTAACGTTGGTTGGCCCGCCCCGCCCCGCCACCAACCCGCCAAAAACAGGACAGGGCGGGTTAACCCGCCATTAAATATGGGTGGGAAAAATGAACTCACCCCGTTTTATGGTGGGTTGGCGGGTCAACCCACCAACCCGTCAATTAAAAAAAAATAATTAAAATTTAAAAATAAATTATATTTTATTAATTTTTCTAATATTATTTTATTTAATTTCACACTTCTTTTAATTTTTCTCAATCTCAATCTTAAATGTATACTAATATTTGTCAAAACATTCTTTAGGAACTCATTCGTCTCCATATAAAGATAACATTTGTCATAAATAAAATTGTTATTCTTTATTTTTTCTAAGAAGTACTAATGTAAAAAAAAAATTGGAGATCACAAAAATTTAATGACAAATGAAATATTACTTAATTGTAAAATATATATATATATAACCCGACGGGTCAACCCGTTTTGACCCACTTCTAGGCGGGGCGGGTTGAAGTGGGTTGGTGGGTTGAAAATCTCAACCCAACTCGTCCCGTTTTGGCGGGTTGACCCGCCGGGCAGTGGCGGAGCCACGTTGTGGCCTACAGTTGCCTTGGCACTGGCTTATTTAGCCATGTTCATTTAGCTACATTTGAAAAGTAGCAAATTCTGTTCAAATTTTTTGAAAATTAGCCACGTTTTGGTCGTAGCAAAAGAACCGTAGCTATTTGGGCACTAGCTGGATTTTTTGGCACTTGCTAACATGTCATGCTGGCTCCGCCACTGCCGTCGTGCTCAACCCATATTGTCACCCCTAAATATACATATAAAGTAGAGTCATCAAAACAGGCTATCTCTTCCTGTTAGGCCCTAGCTCGCACGAGTTAAGGCAAAAAATCCTACAAATAAAAAAGCCTGCATGAGCCAAAAACTTATATAATCCCACGAGATAGGGCCTGTCCACGAGCCAAAATTTCATATAAGTCAATCATTTGTCATTAATTAAAATTGTGACAGTAGCAAACAGGCATCACCAAAACCTTATCTGAAATTTCCATCCCTGATCCATCTACCGCTCCCAACTTCTACACTATATAATCAACTATAATGGAAAGAACAAAAAATCTTTACGTAATCCTCCAAGACAAGCAATCAATGAGATAAAATAAACCATGTTGTCATATAATTGAATGGAAATTGATTTCTCCGGAGAAACTATTCCCCTATTACAGACTCATAAAAATGTCTCATCCATCTTTTTTCTTTAATATAACGAGTCCCGTATATTTAATGGGTATGCAGAAGAGGAATAATTTCTTCTGCAACATGAGAAACTAGGAAAACTATTGCCACTTTGTTATTCCTCACTTTAACATAAATTCGTTACATTAATTATGCATTTGCTACTTTAGAGTAATAACCAACAAAATAGCTTTAGGCTTCTTTTCAATGGTAGGAGATTCACCATTATTGCCTTTATTTTATTTAGCTGTTGATTTCATTAGCAATTTTCGTCTAGCTTCTTTCCTTTGTCATTATTTTCTATCACCCCACCATAGCGGAATGTGGTTGACCCAATTCGCAATTCAACATATAGCTATGAGTTATGAAAGTGCTTGATGAAGTTGAGGTGAAAGTAAAGGATGGGGACAGTGAATTCAGAAAATATCTCTGTCCTTTGCAGAATCTGCATCATCGAAATTCAAAACTTAGATAGAAATATAAACCATCCGAATGGAAAAATAAAAGGACGTTTGAAAAATAAACACCAAAAATGAGAAAGATCATGTGGCAGATAGTAGGGGTGTTAACGGGCCGAGCCGAGCCGAGCTTTGATCTTAACGGGCCAAGCCTGTATTTAAACGTGTCAGACTGGCCTTAGCCTGTTACCTGTTACGAATATAATATTAGCCTGTGGCCTGGTTCGTTTACAAAAAATAAAAGCCTGTCTCAAGCCTGTGGCCTGTTTATTTATTAAAAATAAAAACCTTACATTCCAATTTGTAGCCGTATTCAGCCCA